>NC_138292.1:28092500-28190000 GCF_965601325.2 Salmo salar
AGCTTTCACACAATTTACTGGCTCAGTGATTTTATGAGGGCAAGAATGTGCTAACACATATAGTAGCATCTATTGGTCAGTGGTGGAAAAAGTACCCAATTGTCATACTTAAAAAAGTAAAAGTAAAAATACCTTACTAGAAAATGACTCAAGTAAAAGTGAAAGTCACCCAGTAAATTACTACTTGAGTAAAAGTCTAAAAGCATTTGGTTTTAAATATATTTATGTATCAAAAGTAAATGTAACTGCAAAAATATACTTAAGTATCAAAAGTAGAAGTAAAAGTATAAATAATTTAAAATGTCTTCTATTTTGCAAACCAGACAGCACAATTTTCAGTTTTTTGGTATTATTTACGGATAGCCAAGGGCACACTACAACATGCAGACATCGTTAACAAACTAAGCTTTTGTGTTTAATGAGTCAACCAAATCAGAGGCAGTAGGGATTCACAGAGATGTTCTCTTGATAAGTGCATGAATTGGGTAATTTTCCAATCCTGCTAAGCATTCAAAATGTAACGAGTGGTTTTGGATGACAAGGAAAATGTATGGATTAAAAAGTACATTATTTTCTTTAGGAATGTAGTGAAGTAAAAGTAAAACTTGTCAAGAATATAAATAGTAAAGTACAGACACCAAAAAAACCTACTTAAGTAGTACTTTAAAGTATTTTTACTTAAGTACTTTACACCACTGCTATTGGTAAAGATACTGTAAAACAGTGTTATATCGCCCTTCGCCCCCAAACACTTCTCATTCTCAGTCTATAACAGCCTCTACATATTCAGAATTCATATCAGCCACTGCCATTGATTGACAATGTTGTACTTTTAGACAGTCACAGACAATCTAGCTGTTACATATAGTATCTGACAGTGCCTGAGCACACCTACTGTAGGGTGCTATACAAGGCTCCGTTTAATGATGAAATCTTGATGAAAGAATGGTTAAAAAAAGTACTGTCCACATTATGGCTCAATTCGAGAGGGACTTGTGTGATGATGAGAATACACAAACACAAGCATGTGCACACACACACACACACACACACACACACACACACACACACACACACACACACACACACACACACACACACACACACACACACACACACACACACACACACACACACACACACACACACACACACACACACACACACACACACACACACACACAGGCATGCATGTGCACACAGCAGGTCACAAGTGTCTTCTATTCCACACGATCTCTGTCAAATAACCCACCAAGCGTTAGAATCTGGAAGCCCTGTTAAAGTATGTGTGCATCACCATGGAAACGGAGCCGTGGTACTATACAGACTGAGAGTGAATGACTGTGCATGGCGGTCTGTTTTTCAAACCCACACATACGCTTTCCTTTCACACTGACTCATCTACACACAAAGAGAGAGAGACCGACATTAGAACTAATGAATTACTGACATCGTCCAATATTGGATTCTTTAGTGGGTCAAGCTGCATGTCTATTGTCTTTCTCCCAATAATGAATTTGTCATCCAGGTTTCCATTCCTGAAGGGTGTTTTAGAGTAATATCTGAAAGTCTTAGACCTTGAAAAATCTCTTCAGTCTGAGGCTGTGAGGTGAAAGGCTGTGAGGTGAAAGGCTTTGTGACACACTGAGGCTATCCAACATACAATAGACAGAGCACACAGTGTGCAAAACAGTAGCAAAACATACACAGTGCATTCGGAAAGTATTCAGACGCCTTGACTTTTCCACATTTTGTTACGTTACAGCCTTATTCTAAAATGTATTACATTGTTTTTTCCCCCTCATCAATCTACACACAGTACCCCATAATGACAAAGCGAAAACAGATTTTTAGACATTTTTGCAAATGTATAAAACATTAAAAAAAAAATACCTCATTTACATAAGTACTCAGACTCTTTGCTATGAGACTCAGGTGCATCCTGTTTCCATTGATCATCCTTGAGATGTTTCTACAACTTGATTAGAGTCCACCTGTGTTAAATTCAATTAATTGGACATGATTTGGAAAGGCACACACCTGTCTATATAAGCTCCCAAAGTTGACAGCGCATTTCAGAGCAAAAACCAAGCCATGAGGTCGAAGGAAGCTCCGACATAGGATTGTGTCGAGGCACAGATCTGGGGCAGGGTACCAAAAAATTCCTGCAGCATTGAAGGTCCCCAATAACACATTGGCCTCCATTCTTAAATGGAAGAAGTTTGGAGCCACCAAGAATCTTCCTAGAGCTGGCAGCCCGGCCAAACTGAGCAATCGGGGGAGAAGGACCTTGGTCAGGGAGGTGACTAAGAACCCGATGGTCACTGGGACAGAGCTCCAGAGCTCCTCTGTGGAAATAGGAGAACCTTCCAGAAGGACAACCATCTCTGAAGCACTCTACCAATCAGGCCTTTATGGTAGTAGCCAGACAGAAGCCACTCTTCAGTAAAAGGCTCATGACAGTCCACTTGGAGTTTCCCAAAAGGCACCTAAAGAACTCTCAGACCATGAGATATGAGACTCTCTGGTCTGATGAAACCAAGATTGAACTCTTTGGCCTGAATGCCAAGCGTCACGTCTGAAGGAAACCTGGCACCATCCCTACGGTGAAGCATGGTGGTGGCAGCATCATGCTGTGGGGATGTTTTTCAGCGGCAGGTGTAACCGATGTGAATTGGCTAGTTAGTTAGCGGTGGTTCGCGCTAATAGCGTTTCAATCGGGTGATGTCACTCGCTCTGAGACCTGAAGTAGTTGTTCTCCTTGCTCGGCAAGGGCCACGGCTTTTGTGGAGCGATGGGTAACGATGCTTCGTGGGTGTCAGTTGTTGTGCAGAGGGTCCCTGGTTCAAGCCCAGGTTGGGGCGAGGAGAGGGACGGAAGCTAAACTGTTACACAGGGACTGGGAGACAGGATTGAGAGAAAGATGAATGGAGCAAAGTACAGAGAGATCCTTGCTGAAAACCTGCTCCAGACTGGGGCGAAGGTTCACTTTCCAACAAGACAATGATGGTAAGCACACAGCCAAAACAACACAGGAGTGGCTTTGGGACAAGTCTCTGAATGTCCTTGAGTGGCCCAGCCAGAGCCCGGACTTGAACCCGATTGAACATCTCTGGAGAGACCTGAAAATAGCTGTGCAGCGACACTCCCCATACAACCTGACAGAGCTTGTGAGGATCTGCAGAGAAGAATGGGAGAACCTCCCCAAATACAGGTGTGCCAAGCTTGTAGCATCATACAGTCTAAAGGCTGTAATCGCTGCCAAAGGTTCTTCAACAAAGTACTGAGTAAAGGGTCTGAAAACTTATGTAAATTTCATATTTCAGTTTATTCCTTTTTTGGGGGATTTTTTATTTATTTTTACTGTTTTTGCTTTGTCATTATGGGGTATTGGTGTAGATTGATGATAAAAAATAAACAATTGAATACATTTTAGAATAAGGTTGTAATGTAACAAAATGTGGAAAAAGTCAACAGGTCTTAATACTCTCTGAATGCACTGTACATACCGAGTGATATAACTGATTGCTTTGGTGCGATTATTCTCTGACCACTCCAACAATCTTCTGTCAGGAAATTGAAAGGGATCAATAATATAGCCGACTAGCCTAATGATATGCTATCCAACTCAAAGAGATGTCTCTTTCTCTCTCTTTCTCCCCCTCTTTCTCTGTCTTGTTTTCGCTCTCTCCCCCTCCATCACTTTCTATCTTCCTCACTAGCTTTCTCTTTCTCTTGTCTCCTGTATTAGTCCTTTTAAACATTCCCACCCTCTCTATCTATCTATAGACCTTATCAGCAGCTCTCCTCTCTCCTCCTCTCTCTGTTTATAACCTAGTCAGAGGAGTGGTGTTGAGCCAGCTAAAAAGAGGAGGGCATTTAAGGGCATAAAGGCAGGGGCGGAAATCCCGGGGGGGACGGGGGGGACACGACCCCCCCATCCTGGTAAAAATATGATTTGTCCCCCCCAATATATCACTGAAACATAACTATGTAATTTAAATAATATTAATAATACGCAATGAAAGCAATTGTGCTGATTATAGACACTTAATAGCGCGTTTTTAAGTTTCAAAAGATTGCGACCCCCCCACCCTTTGCCTCACAATGGTTTGATCCACTGCCAGTTCCTTAGTTGGCAAGGTAACAGAGAGGTCGTATCTACTGTCTGAAAGGCACTCAATGCACGTAACTGACGTGAGGTTAATCCAGTCAATCGCGCACACACACTAGCTGAATATGCAGAGCTAGCGCGCAAATATGAACTATTAAGCTAGCTAGTACCTATTCCATTTATGTGGCGTCGTCAAAGATGGAATCTTTGCTATCGTCAATTTATTCCAAGATCAGCATGCAGATGATGTAAGTTAGTGCTTCAAAGTCCCTGTGATAAGGTTAGCGATAAACTGAAATCCAAACTGAACAGAACTACACTCTCTTCTACCATTGTCTTAAATATATTTAATGGTCTCGTTGCAAAAGCTAAATTGTCGCAAGGGAACTTTTATTTATTTATTTTATTTCACCTTTATTTAACCCGGGTAGCAAAGATTCTAGCAAACACCACTGAAACTGAATTGGTGCTCGCTAGCTTTGCAAATTCAGCTATTGTTGGAAGCCAGCCAATATGAAACAAACTATTAAAATTACAAAAGGTTGCAGCATATGTTGTGTAAATGGTGAACTCATACAGCTGTCAACTCTTGTCATTTTAATCCGTTTCACATTTGCTAGCTACCTTTTAGATCGAAGCCCAAATAGAATGATTGAAGATGATAGAAGCCCATCTCCTACTGTAAATAACCTGCCAGCCAGCCAGGTAGAAAAATGGCAGAAAAATAAAAGACGGACATCAGAGTATTTTTCAATACACCAAAACGCATAGTAAGAACCCTAGTAGCCTAATATCGCAAAGACTAGTTGATAAAATGTTCATAAGAAAGAAATTAAATTCTAATGGAAATGTTTCACAATGATGTCATTAGGCAGAGCAGGCAACAGATGGCACACAGACAGCAGAGTTGGGGACAGATATGCAGGGACAGACTGGCAGAGACAGGGAGTCTCAGGTAAGTTTGTTGAGTCTTTGTTTGGCAACATTATGAAAGGTTCTAAAAAATGTTGACTTGTAAAATAGAAACATAATTGGAAAATGCCATGGATACCCCCACTCTCAACTTCAACTGGTGACTGAACTAAGATTTGTTAAAGGCAATGGTATTGCTGTTGTGATTAGTTGTGTCGTTTTGGGTACCGGTAGTTAGGAGTACGGCAAACACCTTATTTCTTTGGTTCCTCAATATACATTTACCACATTACAATGTAGGCTATGTGTTACAGCACTACTTTTGGTGTCCCCCTCAGGAATTGCTCTTGAGAAAATGTCATGTAATTGTCCCCTCCAAAGTTGATATCATATTTTCGCCCCTGCATAAAGGTGCAATGCATGATGGGTGGTCTGGCAAAGCCACCTGAAGTTTGACTTTGAAGCAGACATGGCCTCTGTGCAGTGTTCTCAGAAAGTATTTGATGAACAGTATTTGAAAGGGGGAAAGATTTAGTAAACCAATTAAGAACATCGAGACATAAGAGCAGGTGGAGAGAGAGAGAAAGAAAGAGAAAGAGAGCGAGGGAGAGAGAGCGACAGAGAGAGACAAAGAGACAAAGAGAGAGAAGACACTGACAAAGGCGACCGAAAAGCTTCTGTAAAGCTACTATAAACCTAACAGAGAATTGAACATTTTAGGTTTTAATCAAATACCCTGCTGTAGCTCTTTCATGCAGTCAAATGACTAGTGGCCTCATGGGTGGAATGTTATTATTTATATACACTACCGTTCAAAAGTTTGGGGTCACTTAGAAATGTCCTTGTTTTTGAAAGAAAAGCTAATTTTTGGTCCATTAAAATAACATCAAATTGATCAGAAATACAGTGTAGAGATTGTTAATGTTGTAAATGACTATTGTAGCTGGAAACGGCAGATTTTTTAGGGAATATCTACATAGGCGTACAGAGGCCCATTATCAGCAATCATCACTCCTGTGTTCCAATGGCACGTTGTGTTAGCTAATCCAAGTTTATAATTTTAAAAGGCTAATTGATCATTAGAAAACCCTTTTGCAATTATGTTAGCACAGCTGAAAACTGTCGTCCTGATAAAAGAAAAAATAAAACTGGCCTATAATTTAGGTGTATATGTATATTTTTTTAACAGACGGAAATCTGGTGTTTCTATGTCAAACGATTTTGTTATATTTCAGTCTTCAGTAATGTATTTAAAGTGTAATATTGGGATGCTAACATAAACAAATATACATTTCAACTCTATATCTGACATGGTACAGGTGTCTTATTTTTTAAGCCCATAACCATGTGTGTGAGGTGGATACTTTTGTTTCAAAGTAGGTTTGTTTAAGACTACCAACAATCACTTTGTATGACCCTGATTTAGCCGACTGCAGTAAACGGTTAAGAAGGCAGAACCACAACTTCTCATACAACAAAGATAGGGGCTAACGAGTAGTCAACAATAATTACCAATGTAAAACATTCACCCATGAGGACATCAATTGTAACATACATGAATGCTCCAGCATGCTAATAAGGTTTGTTTGTAATGGACGTGGACAGGCCTTTAACCCCCCTCCCACTGTTAGACATAAACTGTAATCTCCTCTCTCTGAATAGGCCTTTTTCTCAGTGCTACCATGTTTGTCATTGGAATATGTGTTATCTAGCACAATGAGCACAATGTAGCTATTGTCAGCCCGTTAGCAGCGTATAACCTCTCACCTTCTGTCAACTGTGAAAGAGTGTAATTATCATAAACAGGCAGTGGGCCAATTAACACCTAACACTGTTTTATTAGTCTGCCTGTCTGTCCATAGGACAACACAGATTTTTCACCATGATTATATTATTTTCAATGTGGTCCTGAATACATTCTGCGGAAATGTTCTTCCCTGGAAATTGAATTATGAGTGGATAACAGCGCTTGGGATAACATCCCAATAAATTGGGATAACATCCCAATTAACCGTATAAACACAGTATCCGTGTAAGCGTGCCTGCGTGCGCATGTGTTTGTGCAGACACGCTTTGTGTGTGTGTGTGTGTGTGTGTGTGTGTGTGGGGGGAGGGCTGAGGTCAGAGCCACAGGAAGTGTCTGACAACGTTACACGCTAGCTACACGCTACAGGGTCTTACATGCCACCTCCTGATCCTGTCTCGTGTTGTGATCCCCCGCAGATGGAGAACTAGAAGCATCTTTCATTTAAAACAGTGAGGGAGGAAAGAAAATCTAAACAGACTAGCTAGCTATCTCTGTATAGCAAACCTCATTAAAGTACTTCTGTATTTATGCTGCTGATCTGGAGAGTCACTCACCCTTGAATGCAAAATCACCTTGATTCTTCTAAAATGGATTATGTGTCCCAATGAAAATAATGTGTCCCAATGATACTGGCTCATTTGAGCATTTATTTTAGTTTTATAATGATTGGGCCAGTATGCTACGAGGCTACCGCCTAGAGCAAAGAACAAAGAGAACCCACTCAGTGCCTCTCTACGTGTCATGTGGAGTCATGGAAGACTTCCCATAGGCTCACGCTTAAAGTTTAACTCTAAGAATCTGAAATGGTCAAACTAGAAACAATTATGAACAATTGCAAAATACCCAGTTAATACTAGATTATATATGATGTATATGACATTTATTTGAAATAATTATGATTTCAAAGTCAATTAGTGAAGATAAAGAGTTGCTTGAATGTCTGTACCTTGAATAGCCATGAATAGTATATGAAGAGACAGCATAGAAAGTAGATAATAAGCTTGAAAGGTTGACTAGTCTATTAATTTATTTAGATCCCCTTTACCTGTTACCTTAGTAACAACTCCTTATAATTGGGCACTTGAAGCACTGTGAAAAAATCGGAAAAATCCGATTGCGCTATATGGGGAAAAGGGTTTATTATATAATGCAAACAAAGCTGATTCTCTCTCTCTCTCTCTCTCTCTCTCTCTCTCTCTCTCTCTCTCTCTCTCTCTCTCTCTCTCTCTCTCTCTCTCTCTCTCTCTCTCTCTCTCTCTCTCTCTCTCTCTCTCTCTCTCTCTCTCTCTCTCTCTCTCTCTCTCTCTCTCTCTCTCTCTCTCTCTCTCTCTCTCTCTCTCTCTCTCTCTCTCTCTCTCTCTCTCTCTCTCTCTCTCTCTCTCTCTCTCTCTCTCTCTCTCTCTCTCTCTCTCTCTCTCTCTCTCTCTCTCTCTCTCTCTCTCTCTCTCTCTCTCTCTCTCTCTCTCTCTCTCTCTCTCTCTCTCTCTCTCTCTCTCTCTCCCTCATTTGTGACTCCTTTGATCCTCGGGGAGCCCGACAGAGCGTATGTGGATTTGTACCTTTTAATTCAACCCGATCGGCGACTCATAGATCACGCAACCGTAGTAAATAAAAGTCTCACATCAAATTCTGTTTCAATTAAATGTTCTTTATGTCTGGCATACTAAATACCTATTGGCAGAGATGTGCCCATCCCACAGGGGAAACAAGACTATAGGAGAGGTGATCTGTTGGCGAGCACTACTACAATTGGTTCCAGGGTGTGATTCTTCGTGTTGTATGTATGTAATGTGTCAGAGAAGAAGCCTTTTCACATCAGCTGCACCATTTCTAAAGTGAAAAAGAGCACAGTGCAACCTTATCAGTGGCAAAATGTCACACGTGTGATGTGGAATCATGGAACACATAGGACTACTGCCTAATCAAAGTTATGGAACACATAGGACTACTGCCTAATCAAAGTCATGGAACACATAGGACTACTGCCTAATCAAAGTCATGGAACACATAGGACTACTGCCTAATCAAAGTCATGGAACACATAGGACTACTGCCTAATCAAAGTCATGGAACACATAGGACTACTGCCTAATCAAAGTCATGGAACACATAGGACTACTGCCTAATCAAAGTCATGGAACACATAGGACTACTGCCTAATCAAAGTCATGGAACACATAGGACTACTGCCTAATCAAAGTTAAACTCTTATAGTTAGCAATGGTCAAACTAGAAATGATGATGAACAGTTTTAAAATAATCAACTAATACTACAGAAACCCTATTTATGAAATATACACTATATATACAAAAGTATGTGGACACCCCTTCAAATTAATGGATTCGGCTATTTCAGCAACACCCTTGCTGACAGGTGTTTAAAATTGAGCACACCGCCATGCAATCTCCATAGAAAACATTCACAGTAGAATGGCCTTACCGAAGAGCTCAGTGACTTTCAATGTGGCACCGTCACAGGATGTCACCTTTTCAACAAGTCAGTTTGTCTAATTCCTGCCCTGCTAGAGCAGCCATGGTCATCTGTAAGTGCTGTTATTGTGAAGTGGAAATGTCTAGGAGCAACAACGGCTCAGCCGAGAAGTGGTAGGCCACACAAGCTCACAGAACGGGACCGCCAAGTGCTGAAGCATGTAACGCGTAAAAATTGTCTGTCCTCGGTTGCAACACTCACTACCGAGTTCCAAACTGCCCCTGGAAGGAACATCAGCACAAGAACCGTTTGTCGGTAGCTTCAAGAAATGGGTTTCCATTGCCGAGCAACCGCACACAAGCCTAACATCACCATGCGCAATGCCAAGCATCGGCTGGAGTGGTGTTAAGCTCACCACCATTGGACTCTGGAGAAGTGGAAAGGCATTCTCTGGAGTGATGAATCACGTTTCACCATCTGGTAGTCCGACGGACGAATCTGGGTTTAACAGATGCCTGGAGAATGGTACCTGCCCAAATGCATAGTGCCAACTGTAAGGTTTGGTGGAGGAGGAATAATGGTCTGGGGCTGTTTTTCATGGTTTGGGCTAGACCCCTTAGTTCCAGTTGAAGGGAAATCTTAACGCTACAGCATACAATCAAATCAAATCAAACTTGTTACATGTGCCGAATACAACATGTTTAGACCTTACCGTGAAATGCTTACTTACAAGCCCTTAACCAACAGTGCAGTTCAATATTTAGTTTATTTACCAACTGTGAGAGAATGCCTATTATTTTATATTGTATGCAAAAAAATGACAATTATATTATTTTATACTAATACAATTGCTCAGAGAAAGCGACTAAGTAATATTTTTTTCTCAAAAAAATAGTTGGAGAACACATTGGGAGGGATCTTGGACCATTCCTTCATACAGAATCCTTCCAGATCCTTGATATCCTTTGTCTGCGCTTATGGACTGCCCTCTTCAATTGAAACCACAGGTTTTGATAACGCTAAAAAGTCATCTGATTCAGTAAACCATTTATGAAATACTACGACTTCTTCAACTACCACATACTGTGACTTTAACCACCATTATAATACCAGTATGAGGTCTTTGAAGTACTGTGATTTTAACTACCAGTATGAGGTCTTACAGTGCTTGCGAAAGTATTCACCCCCCTTGGCATTTTTTCCAATTTTGTTGCCTTACAACCTGGAATTAAAATGTATTTTTTGGGATTTGTATCATTTGATTTACACAACATGCCTACCACTTTGAAGGTGCAAAATATTTGTAATTGTGAAACAAACAAGAAATAAGACAAAAAACAGAAAACTTGAGCTGCATAACTATTCACCCCCACAAAGTCAGTACTTTGCAGAGCCACCTTTTGCAGAAATTACAGCTTATACTAATATATCTCTATAAGCTTAAAGATTGCTGTACACCAGCAGAAACCATCCAACTTGAAGGAGCTGGAGCAGTTTTGCCTTGAAGAATGGGCAAAAATCCCGGTGACTAGATATGCCAAGCTTATAGAGATATAGTTGCATAACTATTCACCCCCACAAAGTCAGTACTTTGCAGAGCCACCTTTTGCAGCAATTACAGCTTATACTAATATATCTCTATAAGCTTGGCATATCTAGTCACCGGGATTTTTGCCCATTCTTCAAGGCAAAACTGCTCCAGCTCCTTCAAGTTGGATGGTTTCTGCTGGTGTACAGCAATCTTTAAGTCATACCACAGATTCCCAATTGGATTGAGGTCTGGGCTTTGACTAGGCCATTCCAAGACATTTAAATGTTTCCCCTTTAACCACTTGAGTGTTGCTTTAGCAGTATCTTTAGCATCATGTTCCTGCTGGAAGGTGAACCTCCGTCCCAGTCTCAAATCTCTGGAAGACTGAAACCGGTTTCCCTCAAGAATTTCCCTGTATTTAGCACCATCCATCATTCCTTAAATTCTGACCAGTTTCCCAGTCCCTGCCGATGAAAACCATTATGTTCTTGGTGTGATGAGAGGTCTTGGGTTTGCGCCAGACATAGAATTTTCCTTGATGGCCAAAAAGCTCAATTTTAGTCTCATCTGACCAGAGTACCTTCACCCATATGTTTGGGGAGTCTCCCACATGCCTTTTAGCGAACATCAAACGTGTTTGCTTGTTTTTTTTCTTTAAGCAATGGCTTTTATCTGGTCACTCTTCCATAAAGCCCAGCTCTGTGGAGTGTACGGCTTAAAGTGGTCCTCTGGACAGATACTCAAATCTCCGCTGTGAGGCTTTGCAGCTCCAGGGTTATCTTTGGTCTCTTTGTTGCCTCGCTGATAAATGCCCTCCTTGCCTGGTCCATGAGTTTTGGTGGACGGCACTCTCTTGGCAGGTTTGTTGTGGTGCCATATTCTTTCCATTTTTTAATAATGGATTTAATGGTGGTCCGTGGGATGTCAAAGTTTTGGATATTTTTTATAACCCAACCCTGATCTGTACTTCTCCACAATGTTGTCCCTGACCTGTTTGGAGAACTCCTTGGTCTTTATGGTGCCGTTTGCTTGGTGGTGATCCCTTGCTTAGTGGTGTTGCAGACTCTGGGGCCTTTCAGAACAGGTGTATATATACTGAGATCAAGTGACAGATGATGCGACACCTAGATTGCACACAGGTGGACTTTATTTAACTAATTATCTGACTTCTGAAGGTAATTGGTTGCACCAGATCTTATTTAGGGGCTTCATAACAAAGGGGTTCAATACATATGCACGCACCACCTTTCTGTTTATAATTTTTTTGTCATTTTTTGAAACATAGTTTTTTTAATTTCACTTCACCAATTTGGACTATTTTGTGTATGTCCATTACATGAAATCCAAATAAAAATCAATTTAAATTATAGGTTGTAATGCAACAAAATAGGAAAAACGCCAAGGGGGATGAATAGTTTTGCAAGGCATTGTACATGTACTGTGAATTTAACCACTAGTCTATTACCAGTATGAGGTCTTGACAAAATGGCCAAAACTCTTTTGATTAGTTCAGATCTCTGAGGCATTGAAAACTAATTACAGCTCCACCTTTTAAAGAGGGCCTTGAAATCCTTCAGTGTGTCATGAAGAAAATTAAGAGAAGTTGGATAAAAGTGTGCATCAATCAAATGTAACAAACCCAATTATTGTCAGCCCTCTCTACTCTTTTCTCCTCCCTCAAAGCCATCCGAGATCTCCCCATGACTCAATCCTGATGCACTAATTACAGACATGTAGAGTCTTAACTAATAACAGCAATTCAATCAGCGCACAGCGGCAGCATGCATGGGAGAGGTAAGGCAAGCGCAGCACGGGATAAATAATGACAAACCGCAATTTGGTTGATATTGTTATTTTTACGCTCTGCTTCTTAATAATAGGATCGTAAATTGCGTTAATTTTCTTGATTCTAGAAGCTTCCTGTTTAGTCGTGATGAGTCAATTGTGGCGGGCTCTGGTATGGCTTTCAGACGGAGGAGATAGCAGGGATGGAGTAGTCGTGTAGCCTACAGAATCCCTACAGCACCAGAGCAGACTTTCTTTACAACTCACAGACAACTCCACCCCAAGAGATAGATACCACAGGATGGGGAGTGATACGCTTATCGTTGAAACTAAGTGTTTTTTATAAATCTTCTATAGAGTGAATAATAACAATACACATGATTTTTATAGCGCTTTTCTAAAATGCCAAAGATGGTTGGATGAAACCTGAGGAAGTACAGCTGTGAGTTGGTCTGTGTGACTCATAGAGAAGCATTAGAGATCCTAGGGCACTCTTTAACTTCCCCCAGAGTTCCCCTGAATGTCTGGGTTTAGCATCACTGGGTAGAGAAACAACTCCTCAATAGAGGGACTAATAAAATGCTAGATAGAGAGAGCCTTAAACCATGAAATCTTATTGGACAATCAATCAGCCAATTAGCCCTGCCTGAAACTGTTCTCAACCAATTGGAAAGGGACCTCTCCACAGCAGTGAAGTGAAGGGTGGACTGGTAATTTAAAAGTGGTGTACTTTTGGCTACTTCCATTCAGTTCACTCACAGGCCGACAACCATCCTGAGAAATTCAAGTGGAGCACTTTTCAAAGAAAATGACCTAAAAACTAAAAAGGAATAACACCTTTTCCAAGGAGTCAATTAAGTCTTAGAGCAGTCCTGGGCATTCATAATCACTTATATAGACATGGTATAACTCTGTTATAGCACCCAGCTGACAGTTAGTACAGCAATTTCATTTCTCTATGAATAGACAAAAAGTGTCTACCACAGAGCAAAGAGGGAATGGTACTTACCAGTATGGTGGAGACAACAAGAGATCTGTTGGCTAAGGAGTCTGTGACGTTGGATGTCTTCCCCTTCTGGTGGTCTGTCATGTTCAAGCCACTAGGAGGGTCCCATGTTCCAATCTGAGGGGAAAAACACAGACAAAACATTAGCATTTAGTGCACTTCAGTTATATCTTCCACGCAGAAATACTGTTCAGGGAAGAGTGTGTCTATGAGAAAATATGATGTGAGGTGCGTTATTACAAACATGCACCCACCCACCCCCACCCACCCACCCCCACCCACCCACCCACACACCCACCCACACACACACACACACACACACACACACACACTCCTCTTCCACAGAGAGCTAGAGGCAGATCCTGATCCTAGATCAGCTCTTATATCACATCCCGCAGGTTAAGAGTTAAGAGTTCACACTGCTGTCAGCCGTGTCCTAAGGGTGCTGGAGAAAATTCTGGGAATGTGTGCTTGAGCTGAAGAGGTGGAGTACTGAGTGTATGTGTGTGCATGTGAGTGAGTGTGTAAGGAGGGGTTGGTGGAAGCAGAAAGAAAAGGAGGAGGAGAGGGGCGAGCCTGCAGGGGCCTCTCATCCTGGCTGTGTTATTTTCTTACCCGCTACAGGGCTTCTCATCTCAGCAGACACTCTGCTCTGCAGCACCAACCCACTACAGCCACAACAGTCCTGCTCCTCTCTCTGATGCCCACTACTGAGGCCTTAGAGATGGCTGCTTTGTAATTGTAAATCAACTGTTTAATTCAGACTTCATGAGGCTGGAGGGCTCCTGAAGGTTTTTTCATTAAGAGAGTAAATTATTCATGGAGGCGCAGACACACGCCACAGAGAGGGATGGGGAGGTCAGGAGCAGCTGAGAGGCACACACAGGGGAGCATGTGTGTTAGGAGGGTGTGTGTGTGTGTGTGTAGGTTGGTGTTTGGCTCTGTTGTGTTGACAAGCTTTTGTTTATGAGTTATCTCCTCCATAGACGTGCACACATGGTCATGTATTATAAACATGCACACACACACACACACACACACACACACACACACACACACACACACACACACACACACACACACACACACACACACACACACACACACACACACACACACACACACACACACACACACACACACACACACACACACACACCCCTAGTACCTTCTCCAGTCCATCCTCCTTCAGACTAATCACATCCAGGTCAAAGTCTGTCCTCAAGCCGTTGGTTCTGTTGAAAGTGATCCGCCCAGTCAAGCCATCCCAGTGGGCCTGGAGGAGAGAAAGAGAGAGGTGTAGGAAGCGAGACAGAGAGGAAGGGGGGGAGAGAGAGAGAGAGATACAGAGAGAGAGACAGAGAAAGAGACAGAGAGACAGAGAGAGAGAGAGAGAGAGAGAGAGAGAGAGAGAGAGAGAGAGAGAGAGAGAGAGAGAGAGAGAGAGAGAGAGAGAGAGAGAGAGAGAGAGAGAGGGAATGGGAGAAAGGGAGAAAGGCAGAAAGGGATGGAGGAGGGAAAGAGAGAGAGAGATTCATCATAACCAAAGAGCAAGAGGTCACACTCATTCTCAGCAAAATAGAGACATTCATTATTCATCAGAGTTCACCTTTAAGCAAGGCGCACAAACACACAAAGGTATGCTGCACACACACACAGACACAAACACACACCCACACGAACACACAAAGGTATGCTGCACACACCCACACACACACACACTGTATATTACTTATTAATACCACACATACAAACGCGATACAGCTTTCTCCAGGACACAGACGCTTTTTGGACATAATTCTGATCGTTGCTCTAGTAACAGTGAGAGAGTTATTACCCAATCTGTAACGATTCAGGCACTGCCTTGGAATGCTGAAAATCGAGCATAAAAGTGGCCCTAAGCACTGAACTCTCTTGTGTTACATTGCATAGCAAGTGTTGAATTCTGTGCCCTTTTCTTAGAGAAGCAGGAGCAACTGGCTTAAAGCGGATGTTATTTCAGAAAGAACCTGCAGTATGACTCATCTAACGTCATGTTTTTACAGGCTCATAAATGTCACATTGTTCCTCTACGTTGGGAAGAGAACGCTAGATGAAAGAAGATTGTTCATTTCCAAGAAATAACTACAATTACCTGCCTATGTGGTTGGACATGGTTATGTTGAAAATAACAGTGGAAATTGGTCATAATCTAGGTTTAAATACATTTAAAGAAATGCATATGAAATACATTTGACTAAATCCATTTTAAATAGATGTAGTATGTTCAGTGTAATGTTAGCCTGTGATACAGTGGTGATTCAGTGATAGTGTAATGTTAGCCTGTGATACAGTGGTGGTTCAGTGATAGTGTAATGTTAGCCTGTGATACAGTGTTGATTCAGTGATAGTGTAATGTTAGCCTGTGATACAGTGGTGGTTCAGTGATATTGTAATGTTAGCCTGTAATACAGTGGTGATTCAGTGATAGTGTAATGTTAGCCTGTGATACAGTGTTGATTCAGTGATAGTGTAATGTTAGCCTGTGATACAGTGGTGATTCAGTGATAGTGTAATGTTAGCGTGTGATACAGTGGTGATTCAGTGATAGTGTAATGTTAGCCTGTCATACAGTGGTGATTCAGTGATAGTGTAATGTTAGCCTGTGATACAGTGTTGATTCAGTGATAGTGTAATGTTAGCCTGTGATACAGTGGTGATTCAGTGATAGTGTAATGTTAGCCTGTGATACAGTGGTGATTCAGTGATAGTGTAATGTTAGCCTGTCATTCAGTGGTGATTCAGTGATAGTGTAATGTTAGCCTGTGATACAGTGGTGATTCAGTGATAGTGTAATGTTAGCCTGTGATACAGTGGTGATTCAGTGATAGTGTAATGTTAGCCTGTGATACAGTGGTGATTCAGTGATAGAGTAATGTTAGCCTGTGATACAGTGGTGATTCAGTGATAGTGTAATGTTAGCCTGTCATACAGTGGTGATTCAGTGATAGTGTAATGTTAGCCTGTGATACAGTGGTGATTCAGTGATAGTGTAATGTTAGCCTGTCATACAGTGGTGATTCAGTGATAGAGTAATGTTAGCCTGTGATACAGTGGTGATTCAGTGATAGTGTAATGTTAGCCTGTGATACAGTGGTGATTCAGTGATAGTGTAATGTTAGCCTGTGATACAGTGGTGATTCAGTGATAGTGTAATGTTAGCCTGTGATACAGTGGTGATTCAGTGATAGTGTAATGTTAGCCTGTGATACAGTGGTGATTCAGTGATAGAGTAATGTTAGCCTGTCATACAGTGGTGATTCAGTGATAGAGTAGGGAAAGGGGATACCTAGTCAGTAGCACAACTGAATGTATTCAACTGAAATGTGTCTTTCGCATTTAACCCCACCCCTCTGAATCAGAGAGGTGCGGGGGGCTGTCTTAATCGACATCCACATCATTGGCGCCTGGGGAACAGTGGGATACCTGCCTTGCTCAGGGGCAGAACGACAATTTTTTACCTTGTCAGCTCTGGGATTCGATCCAGCAACCTAACGGTGATAGTTCAGTGTTAGCTTGTGATACAGTGGCCATGCAGTGATAGTTCAGTGTTAGCTTGTGATACAGTGGCCATGCAGTGATAGTTCAGTGTTAGCTTGTGATACAGTGCCCATGCAGTGATAGTTCAGTGTTAGCTTGTGATACAGTGGCCATGCAGTGATAGTTCAGTGTTAGCCTGTGATACAGTGGCCATGCAGTGATAGTGTAATGTTACCCTGTGTGTCAATCTGGATCGACAGTGCAGTGGTGTATAAAGACTATCAGGCTAAACAGCGGTGTCATTTATGAGGGCTGGCGTCCACCCTAGTACTGGTCCACAGGCTTAGAGAGAGAGAGCACTAGAAGTGTCGAGATGTGAGATTATTTGCGTGGCGGTTCGGGACGAAGAGCTTTAATATGTCAAAAGCTCACCCCCCCCATTCCTCCCTCCCTCCCTCCCCACCCTCCACCCACGCCACCCCCCAGCCGGGAGCAGTGTGAGTGTTCTGGTGATATCTCACAGAGCAAACAGAACAGAACAGGGTAGCTAGCCTTTACAGACCCTAAATATAGCCTGGGCCAATCCTGTTCTTTAACTGCCTAACAGACAGACAGGGAGGTTTGGATTAACCGCCCCAGTTTCCAGAATCTATCGAGCACACTGAGGAATAATTAGCCCAGATTAAGATTATTTAGACCCATTCTGTAGGGACTTGATATGAAAACAGAGAGACAGGTTTAAGATTAAGATGGTTGCTGCTCTCGGAGCAGTATGAACGTACATACTGTAAAAATGCAGTAAAAACAGGTTCTCTCACTCTTTCATTCTCTCTCTCCATTTCCATCCCTCCTCTGCCTTTCCAGTGGGCCGGTGTGTAATGTATAATACTACGTACCTCTTTGATGAGGGCCATGAATCTGTTCCCAAAGCGCCAGGGTTTGTGTCTGTTGCACTGTAGGGAGCTGACAGTGATCTGCTGAGACTGCTGCACGGCCACGGCCACCACGTGCACGGCATCGTACATGAGCGCAGCGTCCGTCTGGAAAACAACAGAGAGAATGTAGAATTTAAATGTTTTACATACACTGAACAAAAATATAAATGCAACATGCAACAATTTCAAGGGTTTTGCAGTTCATATAAGGAAATCAGTCAATTGAATTAAATAACTTATGCCCTAATCTATGGATTTCACATGACTGGGCAGGGGCGCAGCCATGGGAGGGCCTGGGAGGGCATAGGCACACCCACTTGGGAGCCAGGTCCACCCACTGGGGAGCCAGGCCCAGCCAATCAGAATGAGTTTTTCCCCACAAAAGGGCTTTATTACAGACAGAAATACTCCTCAGTTTCATCAGCTGTCTCCGGGTGGCTGGTATCAGATGATCCCGTTGACGAAAAAGTCGGATCTGGAGGTCCTGGGCTGGGGTGGTTACACGTGAGAGGCTGGTTGGACGTACTGCCAAATACCCTAAAATGATATTGGAGTCGGCTTATTTTAGAGAAATTAACATTACATTCTCTGGCAACAGCTCTGGTAGACATTCCTGCAGTCAGCATGCAAATTGCACGCTGCCTCATAACCTGAGACATCTGTGACAAAACTTCACATTTTAGAGTGGCCTTTTAATGTCCCCAGCACAATGTGCAACTGTGTAATGAACATGCTGTTTAATCAGCTTCTTGATATGCCACACTTGTTAGATGGATGGATTATCTTGGCAAAGGAGAAATGCTCACTAACAGGAAGGTAAACAAATCTGAGAGAAATGCGCTTTCTGTGCGTATGGACATTTCTGAAATCCTTTATTTCGGCTCATGAAACATGGGACCAACACTTGTTGCGTTTATATTTTTGTTCAGTATAATTTAATCAGTCTGTTGTCCCCACTTGCTTCAAGATGTCCACCATTGTTCCTGTACCCAAGAAAGCGAAGGTAACTGAACTAAATTACTATTGCCCCGTAACACCCACTTCTGTCATTATGAAGTGCTTTGAGAGGCTAGTTAAGGATCATGTCACCTCTACCATTCCTGACAGCCTAGGCCCACTACAATTTTCACACCGCCCCAACAAATCCACAGATGACGCAATCGCCATTGAACTGCACACTGCCCTATCCCATCTGGACAAGAGGAATACCTATGTATGTTCATTGACCACAGCTCAGCCTTCAACACCATAGTTCCCTCCAAGCTCATCACTAAGCTCAGGGCCCTGGGTCTGAAACCTGCCCTCTGCAACTAGATCCTGGACTTCCTGATTGGCCGACTCCAGGTGGTGAGGGTAGGCAACAACATCTCCCCATGCTGATCCTGAACAAGGGTTGCATGCTCTGCCCCCTCCTGTACTCCCTGTTCACTCACGACTGCGTGGTCACTCACTTCTCCAACTCAAGTTTACTGATGACACAACAGTGGTAGACCTGATTACCAACAATGACAAGACAGCCTACAGGAAGGAGGTGAGGGCCCTGGCGGAGTGGTGCCAGGAAAATAACTTCTCCTTCAATGTCAACAAAATGAAGGAGCTGATCATGGACTTCAGGAAACAGCAGAGAGAGCATGCCCAAATCCACATTGATTGCTGCCCTATCTACATAGTAATTGAACACTGGTCACTTTAATAATGTTTCCATCCTGTTTTACTCACTTCATATGTATATACTATATTGTAGTCAAGGCTCATCCTATACAACAACTGCTGTACACACCTTTCCTATTCATATACTATACATACAGTGCCTTCAGAAAGTATTCAAACCCCTTGACTTAATCTGCATTTTGTGTTACAGCCTGAATTCAAAATGAATAAAATATTTTTTTTTCTGACCCACCTACACACAATACTCCAGAATGACAAAGTAAAAACATGTTTTTAGACACTTTTGCAAATGTATTACAAATTAAATATATAAATATCTATTTAACATAATTATTCACACTGAGTTGATACATGTTAGATTCACCTTTGGCAGCGATTACAGCTGAGTCTGAGTAAATCTCTAAGACATGTTTCCCCAACTGGTGGCCATCTGTCTGAATTTGGCCCGCGGGCGTTTGATTTTGCCCCATACATAACGCATTGTATTCAGGACAAAAAGTACATTTATTTGACACATATTTTTGCAGTTTTACTTTAGTGCCTTATGACAGGATGAAT
This sequence comes from Salmo salar, assembly GCF_965601325.2. Classification (NCBI taxonomy): domain Eukaryota; kingdom Metazoa; phylum Chordata; class Actinopteri; order Salmoniformes; family Salmonidae; genus Salmo; species Salmo salar. The sequence goes on from NC_138292.1 coordinate 28,112,770, forward strand.
GTTATCAAATAATTTTATTCTATACAGGCTTCCTTCTTTCACTCTGTCATTTAGGTTAGTATTGTGGAGTAACAACAAAGTTGTTGATCCATCCACAGTTTTCTCCTATCACAGCCATTAAACTCTGTAACTGTTTTAAAGTCATCATTTCCCTCATGGTGAAATCCCTGAGCGTTTTCCTACCTCTCCGGCAACTGAGTTAGGAAGGACGCCTGTATCTTTGTAGTGACTTGGTGTTGTGACACTCGTCGTAAGGAGTAGACCAAGGTGCAGCGTGTTGAGTGCTCATGATAAATATTTATTATTAACTCAGAACACTATACAAAACAATAAACAAAGAAACACGAACGTCACGTTCTGCAGGCTTTACAGAGCTATGCAAAAACAAGATCCCACAACTGAAAGTGGATAAAAGGGCTGCCTAAGTATGATTCCTAATCAGAGACAACGATAGACAGCTGCCTCTGATTCGGAACCATACTCAGCTCAAGACAAAGAAATAGAAAACATAGAACGTAACAAAGAAATATAACACATAGAATGCCCCCCATGTCACACCCTGACCTAACCAAACAGAGAAAAACGTCTCTCTCAGGTCAGGGCGTGATAGTACCCCCCCCTCCCCCAAAGGTGCGGACTCCCGGCCGCAAACCTGAACCTATAGGGGAGGGTCCGGGTGGGCATCTACTCATGGTGGCGGCTCCGGTTCGGGGCGTAGCCCCCACTCCGCCCACTGATCCCTCTGCTTTTGTGTCGCCGGAGGAACCAGACCGTGGATCATCGCGGGAAGCTCCGAACCGTGGATCGTCGCCAGAGGTTCTGGGCTGCAGACCGCCGCTGAAGACTCTGGGGTGCAGGCCGCCGCTGAAGACTCCGGGCTGCAGGCCGCCGCTGAAGACTCCGGGCTGCAGGCCGTCTCAGGAGGTTCTGGACTGCAGGCCGTCGCTACAGGCTCCATGCCATTTATCATCACTGCAGGCTCCGTGCCATGGATCACCACTGGAGGCTTTGTGCCATGGATCATCACTGGAGGCTCCGGGCCATGGATTATCACTGGAGGCTTCGTGCCATGGATCATCTCTACAGGCTCCGGGCCATGGATCATCCCTACAGGCTTCTTGCCATGGATCATCACTGAAGGCTTCGTACGTGGAGCTGGAATAGGTCTCACCGGACTGGAGAACGTTGCTGGAGGCTCCGGACTGGGGAACGTCGCTGAGAGTTCTGGACTAGGGAACGTCGCTGGAGGCCGGGTGCGCAGAGCAGGCACAGGGTATACTGGGCCTTGGAGGCGCACTGGAGGTCGGGAGCTTATGACTGGCACAACCCGTCCTGGCTGGATACTTACTTTAGTCCGGCAAGGGCGGGTCGCTAGCACAGGACGATCTGGGCTGTGCAGGTGCACTGGCGACACAGTGCGTAGAACTGGCGCTGGATATACTGGGCCGTGGAGGCGCACTGGAGGTCGGGAGCTTATGACTGGCACAACCCGTCCTGGCTGGATACCCCCCGTAGCCCGACAAGCGCGGGACGTTGGAACAGGTTGCACAGGTTTGTGCTGGCGAACTGGGGGTACCTTGCATAGAGCTGGCACCGGATAACCTGGGCCGAAGACACGCACCGGAGACCAGGAACGCTGAGCAGGCACAATCCTTCCTGGCTGAATGCCAACTCTAGCACAGCAACTGTGGGAAGCTTGCACCGAGCGCACCGGGCTGTAGCTGCGCACTGGCGTCACAGTGCACATCCCCGCATAACACGGTGCTTGCTCGATCACTCGCTCCCCACGGTAAGCACGGGGAGTTGGCTCAGGTCTCCACCCTGACTCTGCCAAACTCCCCGTGTGCCCACCCCCCCAAATTGTTTTTTGGGGGGTGCCTCTCGTGCTTCCGTCGTTGCCGTGTTAGTTCCTCATAATGTTGCCATTCTGCTCTCGCTACCTCCACCTGTTCCCATGGGAGGCGATCCCATCCAGCCTGGATCTCCTCCCACGTCCAGGATCCCCTGCCGTTCAGGATGTCCACCCAGGTCCACACCTGATCACGCTGCTTGGTTCTCTTGTGGTGGGATCTTCTGTGACTCTCGTCGTAAGGAGTAGACCAAGGTGCAGCATGTTGAGTGCTCATGATAAATATTTATTATTAACTCAGAACACTATACAAAAAAATAAACAAAGAAACACGAACGTCACATTCTGCAGGCTTTACAGAGCTATGCAAAAACAAGATCCCACAACTGAAAGTGGATAAAAGGGCTGCCTAAGTATGATTCCTAATCAGAGACAACGATAGACAGCTGCCTCTGATTAGGAACCATACTCGGCTCAAGACAAAGAAATAGAAAACATAGAATATAACAAAGAAATATAACACATAGAATGCCCCCCCATGTCACACCCTGACCTAACCAAACAGAGAAAAATGGCTCTCTCAGGTCAGGCCGTGACAGGTGTATTGATACACCATCCAAAGTGTAATTAATAACTTTACCATGCTCAAAGGGATATTCAATGTCTGCTTTTTTTTTTACCCATCTACCAATAGGTGCCCTCCCTTGCAGGGCATTGTAAAACCTCCCTGGTCTTTGTGGTTGAATCTGTGTTTGAAATTCACTGTCAACTGATAATAACAGATAATTGTATATGTGGGGTACAGAGATGAGGTAGTCATTGAAAAATCATGTTAAAAACTATTATTGCACACATAGCACATCAACACAACTTATTATGTGACTTGTTAAGCACATTTTTACTTCTGAACTTATTTAGGCTTGCCATTTCAAAGGGGTTGAATGCTTATTGACGCAAGACATATCAGCTTTTAATTTATAATTAGTGTAAAAATAAATCTAAAAATATAATTCAACTTTGACATTATGGGGTATTGTGTGTAGGCCAGTTACATAAAATCTCAATTGAATCAATTTTAAATTCAGGTTGTAACAACAAAATTAGGAAAAAGTCAAGGGGTGTGAATACTTTCTGAACGCATTGTACCGTTCAAACATTTGGGGTCACTGAGAAATGTCCTTGTTTTTTAAAGAAAACCACATTTTTTGTTCATTAAAAGAACATCAAATTCATCACAAATACAGTGTAGAGATTGTTAATGTTGTAAATGACTATTGTAGCCGGAAACAGAAGATTTTTTATGGAATATCTACATAGGCGTACAGAGGCCATTATCAGCAACCATCAGTCCTGTGTTCCAATGGCACGTTATGTTAGCTAATCCAAGTTTATCGCTTTAAAAGGCTAATTGATCATTAGAAAACCCTTTTGCATTTATGTTAGCGCAGCTGAAAACTGTTGTCGTGATTAAAGAAGCAATAAAACTGGCCTTCTTTAGACTTCAAATCAAATCGTATTGGTCACATACACATGGTTAGCAGATGTTAATGCGAGTGTAGCGAAATGCGTTTGCTTCTAGTTCCGACCATGCAGTAATATCTAACAAGTAATCTAACAATTTCACAACAAAGGAATGAATAAGAATATGTACATATAAATATATGGATGAGCGATGGCCGAACTGTCACACGTATCGTCGGTGAAGGAGGACCAAAATGCAGCAGGACTGCGTTTGTTCATTTTGAACATTTATTAAATCAAAACGAACACAAAAACAACAAACAAGAGAACGAATGATCCACTGACAGTCTGGCAAGGCACAAGGCTAAACACAGAACAATTTCCCACAAACACACAGACAAACACACCCAACTAATATAGGACTTCCAATCAAAGGCAACACCACACAGCTGCCTTCAATTGGAAGTCCACCCCAATTAACTCCACATAGAAACACACTTACTAGACTACACATAGAAATACATAAACATAGACCATAAACCAACCCTTTTACCAAAAACACCACCCCGGACCACATAAAACAAATACCCTCTGCCACGTCCTGACCAAACTACAATAACAATTAACCCTTATACTGGCCAGGACGTGACACGAACGGCATAGGCAAGATGCAGTAGATGGTATAGAGTACAGTATATACATATGAGATGAGTAATGTAGGGTATGTAAACATTACATAAAGGGGCATAGTTTAAAGTGACTAGTGATACAGTTGTTACATCCAATTTTTTATTATTAAAGTGGCTAGAGATTTGAGTCAGTATGTTGGCAGCAGCCCCTCAATGTTAGTGATGGCTGTTTAACAGTCTGGTGGCCTTGAGATAAAAGCTGTTTTTCAGTCTCTCGGTCCCTGCTTTGATGCACCTGTACTGACCTCGCCTTCTGGATGATAGCGGGGTGAACAGGCAGTGGCTCGAGTGGTTGTTGTCCTTGCTGATCTTTTTGGCCTTCCTGTGACATCGGGTGGTGTAGGTGTCGTAGCAGTTGCCGTACCAGGCGGTGATACAGCCCGACAGGATGCTCTCGATTGTGCATCTGTAAAAGTTTGTGAGTGTTTTTGGTGACAAGCCACATTTATTCAGCCTCCTGAGGTTGAAGAGGCGCTGTTGCGCCTTCTTCACCACGCTGTCTGTGTGGGTGGACCATTTCAGTTTGTCCGTGATGTGTACGCCGAGGAACTTAAAACTTTCCACCTGTCCCGTCGATGTGGATATGGGGGTGCTTGTTGAGACTTGTTGTGCATCTGGAGCATCAGCATTTGTGGGTTCGATTACAGGCTCAAAATGGCCAGAAAACAAATAACTTTCTTCTGAAACTCATCAGTCTATTCTTGTTCTGAGAAATGATAGCTATTCCATGCAAGAAATTGCCAAGAAACTGAAGATCTCGTACAACGCTGTGTACAACCTGCAAAACCCCAGTCTCAACGTCAACAGTGAAGAGGCAACTCCGGGATGCTGGCCTTCTAGGCAGAGTTGCAAAGAAAAAGCCAATATCTAGATATTCCATAAACAATCTGCCGTTTCCAGCTACAATACTAATTTAAAACATTAACGATGTCTACACTGTTTCTGATCAATTTGATGTTATTTTAATGGACAATTGTTTTCGCTTTCATTTCAAAATCAAATCAATTTCTAAGTGACCCCAAACTTTTGAATGGTAGTGTATATATTTCACAATTTTCCTCAAAGTAGTTATCAGTATCATGATCTTGTAGTGGATGCGAGCTTCGACTGGAACCCAGTGGAGTGTGCGGAGGAGCAGGGTGACATGGGAGAACTTGGGAAAGTTGAACACCAGGCGGGCTGCAGCATTCTGGATAAGTTGCAGGGATTTGATAGCACAAGCGGGCAGCCCAGCCAACAGAGAGTTACAGTAGTCTAGACAGGAGATGACAAATGCCTGGATTAGGACCTGCGCCACTTCCTGTATGAGGTAGGGTCGTGCTCAAGCGATATTGTAGAGCATGAACCTGCAGGAGCGGATCACTGCTTTGATGTTTGCAGAAAATGACAGGGTGACATCCAGGGTCACGCCAAGGTTCTTTGCACTCTGGGGGGGCGACACAGTGGAGTTGTCAACCGTGGTGGAGAGGTCTTTGTGCGGGCAGGCCTTCCCCAGGAGAAAGAGTGCTCTGTCTTGTCAAGGTTGGTGCTTGAGGTGGTGGGTCGACAAGTTGAGATATCTGCCAGGCACTTTATTACTGCACTGTTGGAATCAGAAACAGAAGCATTTTGCTGCACCTGCAATAACATCTGAAAAATATGCGTACGTGACCAATACAATTTGATTTGATTTTCACAGTCAATTGGATGCCTACATCACAGCATCGGACATGAACGGAGTGTCTGTATGTGGAACAGAGAGGCCATGTGTCATCACCGCATCACAAATCATCCCATATTACTAGTTCACACCACATGTATCAGTCTACAGATGTAGGATCTTAATATGGGTCAGTTTGCTACAGCAGGAAAATAATCCTGCAGCAACAGAAATGTGAATTATTATCTTGATTATAAGTAATGGAGATTTTTGTAGGGGTTGATACATTTTCCTTAAAGGGAAAATCAAGTCTGAAATTTCAAAAGCGGAAATTACACAATCCAGAAGCCTTTTTAAACCTCAAATACACTATAAGTTTTACATTTTCTGCATTGCAGGAAAGTTCTCTTGCAACAGAGTGATCAAATAAAGATTCCACATCTGTTCATGAGAGCAACGTCTGTCTGTGAAACAACAGAGAGAATGTGTCCTCATCATGTCATCACATCACCGTCAATAGGCTACGTCACAACAACTCAGTGGGATGTCAACCATCAGAAATATGACACCAGCTTGATTCTCCAACAAGAGAGACAATGTGTCATCCTTACCGCCAACCACATCACAGATCATTCATATCATCACATGATCACATGATCACATCACAGTCAATGGAATGTCTGTGTCATATAGATATCATTTCATTGGGATGTCAACCACTCAAACTGTTGCATCCTCGTTGCCTACCAAACTTGGTTGGACTGTGAGACTTCCATCATGAAAATACACAATGTTATTATAGGAAACAAAAAGAGAGGAGAGAAAGGAACAGGGAAGAGGGCAAGAAAAGCAAAGAAAGGGCTATTTTCTAATATGCCAAATAACCATGGTGACATGACATCTACAGCACACAGCACATTATACAAACAATCATAAAAAGGTATGATAAACCCAGACATCTCTAATCTCTGAAAACATACTGGATGTGTACCAAATGGCACCCTATTCCCTACATGGGGCCCCATGGGCCCTGGTCAAAAGCAATGTCCTATATAGGGAATAAGGTGGCGTTTGGGACTTTCTCAGAATCTGCAGCTTACTCCTTCACTCTCTGTAATAATAAACGGCTGACAGTAAACAGAAGTGCGTAAGGAGACTGATATGAGAGCAACTTATCAGAGAGAAATGCCAGTCATCCACGCTCCAAATTCCATACCCCTAATTCCACAGTCCCTCAAAAAAATCTAATTAGTGTTTGTCTCGCTTGATTGGAAAGCAATCAAAATAGCTCCTTACGTTTGTTGTATGGAAATCATGATTGAGGGTTGCCGTTGGAAACCGCTGTCCTGCTGAATAAATCAGGACCTAAACCTGTCATTTCCCCACCCTTGTCCTGATTGTTTGCCTGAAGCGGTTGCGACGGCAGTTTGGATGATAATATGGTGTTGTGGGTGGTTGCTGTCAGTCGTGTAACGGTGTGGGAGTTCAGAGATAAAATAGTGTGATATTAATCATGTCTATTTTAAAAGGTGTTAATAAAAGGGAAGTGAAGGTGCTGCAGGGTGGGTGACACTCTGGAGGACGGGGGGTGGTGGAATGGTGTGGTCCCCAGCTGTAGAGTGGCAGTCTGTCTTTCCCTGAGGCGTTGAGGGGGTAAAGAATAGGAAAGGGACCATTCTCTGCTGTCCACACTGCCTCAGTAACTTCCCAGAGCAAAGTGTCTTTATAATCACTCTGGTGTAGTGTGGCACCTGTCAATCACAGCGCAGAGAAGGTGGGCCACAGAGTGGGCTGGCTGGGATGGAGAAGTGGGGAGGGTAGTTTAAGTCTGGGGGGGGTGCAAGGGGGACTGTGTGAATTTTGGCAGCGGCTGCTTGAGTGCTTTTCTCTCTTTTCCCCAGTGCTGTGTGAGCCTCTGAAGAACCAAGCAGGCAGCAAGCCTTGCAAATGATTTAGCAACACCGCCACTTCACTCTATAAACATCTCATTAAAATCAATTATGTCACTCCTGACTGAAATTAAAGCTAAACGCTTTAAAACCTGGCTTTTCCCTTGTGTCAGCCAATATGAACATTACACCTGATGCTGTCTATTCTTCCGCCTCATTCTTACCTCCTTCTCTTCTTTCTTCCCTGCTCTCGCTTCTCTCTCCCCTGCTCTCGCTTCTCTCTCCCCTGCTCTCGCTTCTCTTCCTTGCTCGCTTCTCTCTCCCCTGCTCTCTTCTCTCTCCCCTGCTCTCTCTCTCTTATCTCTCTCTGACAGAAGAGAGATTTATTAAATATCCTAAACGGCAAGGCCTGACGTGGTGCCTCCGAAGTTGGAAAGAGATTGGGTGGCATGGCCTAAAGCGGTGACGCGAGTGACGTGGCTGCAGCCTTCAAGCCGGAGCTCTGGTGGTCACAGGGACGCTCTAGCTCAGTCATGATGCTCTGGCTCTTTTGATTGGAACATAAACACCCTGAGAGAGGCGGGGCCACTGGAGAGAGGAACAGCCAGGGGAAAAGGAAAGGCTGTAGAGAGCAGAGCAGCTATGAGACCAGGCAGCCACTGGCAGCACATGCCCACTGAAAAGTCCCCATCACACACCTGTATCAGGGGAAACCCCCACACTACCCTCACTCCCAGTGGACACTTCAGTCTAGACACCCCTGAGTCACACAGTATAGGCCTCATAGACATGGTACTGTATGGCACATTATTTCCACATTTTGTTAAGTTCTAAAATGGATTAAATAAAAATAAATCCTCAGCAATCTACACACAGTACCCCATAACGACAAAGCGAAAACAGGTTCTTAGATATTTTTGCAAATGTATAAAAAAATACCTTATTTCCGTAAGTATTCAGACCCTTCACTTTGAGACTCGAAATTGAGCTCAGGTGCATCCTGTTTCCATTGATCATCCTTGATTGGAGTCCACCTGTGGGAAATTCAATTGATTGGACATGATTTTGAAAGGCACACACCTGTCTATATAAGGTCCCACAGTTGACAGTGCATGTCAGAGCAAAAACCAAGCCATGACGACGAAGGAATTGTCCGTAGAGGTCTGAGACAGGATTGTGTCGAGGCACAGATCTGGGGAACGGTACCAAAAATGTCTGCAGCATTGAAAGTCCCCAAGAACACAGTGGCCTCCGTCATTCTTAAATGTAAGAAGTTTGGAACCACCAAGACTCATCTTAGAGCATGAGAACAACCGTTTTCAGCTGTGTTAACATAATTGCAGGGTTTTCTAATGATCAATTAGCCTTTTAAAATGATAAACTTGGATATGTTAACACACTGTGCCATTGGAACACAGGAGTGATGGTTGCTGATAATGGGCCTCTGTACGCCTATGTAGATATTCCCTAAAAAATAATCAGTTTCCAGCTACAATAGTCATTTACAACATTAACAATGTCTACAAGGTATTTCTGATCAATTTGATGTTATTTTAATGGACAGAAAATGTGTTTTTCTTTAATAAACAAGGACATTTCTAAGTGACCCCAAACTTTTGAACGGTAGTGTATATTTTTTTATAAATTAGCAACAATTTCTAAAAACCTGTTTTGACTTTGTCATTATGAGGTATATTGAGTAGATTGTTGGGGGAAAAGAACAATTTAATACATTTTAGAATAAAGGGTCTGAATACATCAATCACTACTCCAAACAAAGAACCTGCCCTCGCCATTCACAGACCATTTGACTTCAGATTAAAAACTAAAATGCAGGAAACTAAGTTAAATGAAAATGAAACCATTCATTCATTACTTATTTAATTTGTTTTTAAATCACACATATAATAATGAGTCTGATCTGACTATTCCAAAAAATCACAAGGCCTACTTTTAAAGAAAATAAAGATAACAAGACTAAAGAAAAAATGTCGACGTGTCATTTATCCCCTCAATGAAGTTAAACTAGGATGTGTCATTTATCCCCTCAATGAAGTTAAACTAGGATGTGTCATTTATCCCCTCAATGAAGTTAATTAGTGTTGGAGGATGAGCCAGATTAAGGCAGCAGTTGGCTGGATGATGATGATGGTGATGTGTGTTGTCAGGGTTATCTTTTATTTGGAGGCTAGGCTAGTCGTCTGGGTGCTGGTGTTGTTTTGTCTGCGCTGTAATGCCGTGTGATGCGTAGGGCCCCTGGGGGGCTTCTGGCTCTCTAGCCTCTCTGATTAAAATCTGTCTCTGACCAGCCAGAGCTGAGGCCCCGGGTCTGTGACTCCTCACCCTCTCTCCCCTCTCACTCACACCTAAATCACCATGACATTCCCTCTTCCCTCCCCCCTCTGTCTCCTGTCTCTGTCTCTCTCTTCTCTGTCTCTCTTCTCTGTCTCTCTTCTCTGTCTCTCTTCTCTGTCTCTCTTCTCTGTCTCTCTTCTCTGTCTCTCTTCTCTGTCTCTCTTCTCTCTCTCCCTCTCTCTTCTCTCTCTCCCTCTCTCTCTCTCTCTCTCTCTCTCTCTCTCTCTCTCAACCCCCTGCTTACTCTCCCCATAGACATGATATCTATTAGTGGGCAAAACAAACATCAAGCCCCTCTGTTCTGCCGGGTTGTACTGCCATGTTGTCATAGGCCTTACTGCGGAGAACCAGAGGGATGTCTAATTGTGTAGGCAATCGTGACGGTGCATATTCTTGTGAAATTGAGAGTTAGATCAACTGAATCCTGGTGTTGATATGAGATAGGTGTGTCTGTGTTTTAGATATCCTGACTACACCCTGCTCATCCAGGTAACATGCTCAGTAGGAGCAGAGTGAGTTCCCTCCAATCCATCCCTCCCTCCTCTCCTCTTTCTCTACACTTCTAGTCTCTCCATCAGCTCCAATTCTCCACAGCTCACAGGCCCAGGCCCAGGCCCAATAAAACACACACACAGCCAGCTTCTTGTTGATAAGTAAGTAAACCTTAATAAAGGCTCTTTATTGAGCTAAATGAATCATAAAATTGGCCTGTCTCTGGGTGTTATTGTGGGCTGGCATATTGAGTAAGGAGTTTGTTACGGGTATGTGGCAGCCTAGGGGGAGTGAAGGTGACAGAGAGAACACTGAGGGACTTACTCAATGACTTACTACAGTTTTCAATTAACCCTGGCTGTTGTCAGCATGGCCAGCTGCAGTGCACTATGGGACTGTGGAGGTCCTCAGGAGGAGACATAGGGGAGGGGCCAAACTACAGGTCATTTAAATGTATCCATGGCACCATGGAAGGTTTCTCTCTCAGTGTGAACTATACACCCCTTGATGTATGTGAGATGTTTCTATTTTATTGAACAACCTGAATACTGTTTTGTGGATGTTCAACACTATCAAATAGTATAGTAAACATTAAACAGTGTTTAAACAACTCCGAGACTGGTAAGTGGTTATAGCATAGAGAGTGTGTGTGTGTGTGTGTAATGACTATATTACAATGGAAATTGTAAGCCCTCCCCCCCTCCTCTCCCTGTCTCTCCCTCTCCCTCTCTCTCTCTCCCCCTCTCTCTCTTTCTCTCCACCCCATTACCATCTGAAACATATTATGCCAGGAAATTAGTCTTGAAGATGACTGGCTGGTGATTGCCAACAACTGTGTGCATGTGTGTGTGTGCACACACAACTCACAAATCTCCAAGTCAGCGACCCTAATGTGTAGAGATGACTGGGTGATGAGAACAGGGCCTCTGGTCCACTCCAGCCCACCATCCTGGCTGTCTGTTGATCCTGGTTAGGCATCTCTTGAACACGCTCATGTACCTCAATGAACCCTGCTACAAGTTCAACAAGCTTCCTCTCACACACACACCGACCAAATGTCAGGATTCACACCCTACACACAGAATGTTAATAGCCTGTAAAGCTTGCACTGTTTTCCTACCAATATATACATATCCACATGTTGTTCTCACCTCAAATTCTCAGATTATGGCCATCTCACAGAATGTTGAATTACCAAGAAAATGACACAACAAACAAAATGCCAATATTTAAATCATGAAAGGATTTGGGCAAATATTTACATTATATATGTGTATCAAGGGATTCTGAATATAGCAAAGACTAGTATTCGACAGTTTACCAACGATCTCAAGAACTATAGCAAACATAAACCATCAAAAAACACAATAGCTATGCAGATGTCCTGTACTCCCTGTTCACCCACGACTGTGTGGCCAAACACGACTCCAACACCATCATTAAGTTTGCTCATGACACAACAGTGGTAGGCCTGTTCGACAATGATGAGATAGCCTACATGGAGGAAGTCAGAGAACTGGCAGTGTGGTGCCAGGACAACAACCTCTCCCTCAATGTGAGCAAGACAAAGGAGCTGATCGTGGACTACAGGAAAAGGCAAGCCGAACAGGCCCCCATTAACATCGATGGGGCTGTAGTGGAGCAGGTTGAGAGTTTCAAGTTACTTGGTGTCCACATCACCAATGAACTATCATGGTCCAAACACACCAAGACAGTCGTGAAGAGGGCACGACAAAACCTTTTCCCCCTCAGGAGACTGAAAAGATTTGGCATGGGTCCCCAGATCCTCAAAAAAGTTATACAGCTGCACCATCGAGAGCATCCTGACCGGTTGCATCACCACCTGGTATGGCAAATGCTCGGCATCTGACCGTAAGGCACTACAGAGGGTAGTGCGTACGACCCAGTACATCACTGGGGCCAAGCTTCCTGCCATCCAGGACCTATATAATAGGCGGTGTCAGAGGAAAGCTCATAAAATTGTCAGAGACTCCAGTCACCCAAGTCATAGACTGTTTTCTCTGCTACCGCACGGCAAGCGGTACCGGAGCGCCAAGTCTAGGACCAAAAGGCTCCTTAACAGCTTCTACCCCCAAGCCATAAGACTGATGAACAATTAATGAAATACCAACTGGACTATTTACATTGACACCCCCTCCCCTCCATTTGTTTTGTACACTGCTGCTACTCGCTGTTATTTATATATGCATAGTCACTTCACCCCTACCTACATGTACAAATTACCTCAACAAACCTGTAACCCCGCACATTGCCTCAGTACCGGTACCCCCTGTATATAGCCTTGTTATTGTTATTTTATTGTGTTACTTTTTATTCTTTTTTTATTTGAGTTTATTTGGTAAATACCTCGTCTTGAACTACATTGTTGGTTAAGGGCTTGTAAGTAAGCATTTCACGGTAAGGTCTACACCTGTTGTACTCGGCGCATGTGATCAATAAAGTTTGATTTGATTGATTTGATAAACAAAACTATCTTTGAGTAGAGAATGGCAGCATCATATGCACCAGTACACCATACTACTGTACAGCACTACAGCCAGTAGCAACAGTCTTTCAGTGGAAAAATACATCATATTATGCACCGTACTATCTATACCATTAGCTCCACAACACAACACTACAGCCTGCAGCCTCATTATTACAGTGTCACAGCCATACACTGTACAGCTTTAGACATTAACAGTGAAGTGATGATTTCTTCAGCTCTATTATCTTCTCATGGAGCCCATAGTTACCTTGGAGAGATGGATCTCTTCCTATTTAAATTCATTAGCAAAACCGTAATAGATTTCCCTTAATTATTCCTCTATTCAGTGGAGTCTTCCTTCCATTCTCCTCCACCAGATTAGGCCTCTTTTCAACAGTGTGATATGATATTATTTTTATCCATTTCTCTATAATACACCACTGTGTGTTTCTCCCTCTCTCTCTCTCTGCCCTTCCTTCCTTCCTTCCTTCCTTCCTTCCTTCCTTCCTTCCTTCCTTCCTTCCTTCCTTCCTTCCTTCCTTCCTTCCTTCCTTCCTTCCTTCCTTCCTTCCTTCCTTCCTTCCTTCCTTCCTTCCTTCCTTCCTTCCTTCCTTCCTTCCTTCCTTCCTTCCTTCCTCAGGCTTTTTTTTGTTGCTAGTCTGAAACAAGGTCCTGATTAAATGGAGACAATGATGCAAGTTTCAATTGTGAAAATAGAAAAGCTAATCCTCTGCTTCAGATTTCCTCAGGGTGGGAAGATTGAAGACTGCCGAGGGAACCTCTTTGGAAGTATTCACGCTAGAAATATCTGTCTGCAGGAATCGGAGGCATGTTTCTTAGTGATCTGTGTCAGATAGACTGACAGTATGGGCACACACTGGACTCTATCCACACACTCACTGACACCCCAACACATACACACCCACACTGGACTCTATCCACACACTCACTGACACCCCTACACATACATACACACACACACACTGGACTCTATCCATACACTCACTGACACCCCAACACATACACACACACACTGGACTCTATCCACACACTCACTGACACCCCAACACATACACACACACGCTGGACTCTATCCACACACTCACACATTCCTTACACTGACACCCCTACGAACAGACACACACATTACTAACGCCCACACACATACAGTTGAAGTCGGAAGTTTACATACACTTAGGTTGGAGACATTAAAACTCGTTTTTCAACCACACCACAAATTTCTTGTTAACAAACTATAGTATTGGCAAGTCGGTTAGGACATCTACCTTGTGCATGACACAAGTAATTTTTCCAACAAATGTTTACAGACAGATTATTTCACTTATAATTCACTGTATCACAATTCCAGTGGGTCAGAAGTTTACATACACTAAGTTGACTGTGCCTTTAAACAGCTTGGAAATTTCAGAAAATTATGTCATGGCTTTAGAAGCTTCTGATAGGCTAATTGACATAATTTGTGTCAATTGGAGGTGCACCTGTGGATGTATTTCAAGACCTACCTTGAAATTCAGTATTTTGCTTGTAATCATGGGAAAATCAAAAGAAATCAGCCAAGACCACAGAAAACAAATTGTAGACCTCCTCAAATCTGGTTCATCCTTGGGAGCAATTTCCAAATGCCTGAAGGTACCACGTTCATCTGTACAAACAATACTACGCAAGTATAAACACCATGGGACCACGCAGTCGTCATACCGCTCAGGAAGGAGACGCTTTCTGTCTCCTAGAGAAGAACGCACTTTGGTGCGAAAAGTGCAAATCAATCCTAAGGCAACAGCAAAGGACCTTGGGAAGATGCTGGAGGAAACAGGTACAAAAGTGTCTATATCCACAGTAAAACGAGTCCTATATTGACATAACCTGAAATGCCGCTCAGCAAGGAAGAAGCCACTGCTCCAAAGCCGCCATACAAAAGCCAGACTACGGTTTGCAACTGCACATGGGGACAAAGATCATACTTTTTGGAAAATGTCCTCTGGTCTGATGAAACAAAAAAAGAACTGTTTGGCCATAATGACCATCGTTATGTTTGGAGGAAAAAGGGGAGGCTTGCAATCCGAAGAACTCCATCCCAACCGTGAAGCATGGGGGTGACAGCATCATGTTGTGGGGGTGCTTTGTTGAAGGAGGGACTGGTGCACTTAACAAAATAGATGGAATCATGAGGCAGGAAAATGATGTGGATATATTGAAGCAACATCCCAAGATATCAGTCAGGAAGTTAAAGCTTTGTCGCAAATGGGTCTTCCAAATGGACAATGAACCCAAGCATACTACCAAAGTTGTGGCAAAATGGCTTAAGGACAACAAAGTCAAGGTATTGGAGTGGCCATCACAAAGCCCTGACCACAATCCTGTAGAACATTTGTACGCAGAACTGAAAAAGTGTGTGTGAGCAAGGAGGCCTACAAACCTGACTCAGTTACACCAGCTCTGTCAGGAGGAATGGGCCAAAATTCACCCAACTTATTGTGGGAAGCTTGTGGAAGGCTACCCGAAACATTTGACCCAAGTTAAACAATTTAAAGGCAATGCTACCAAATACTAATTGAGTGTATGTAAACTTCTGACCCACTGGGAATGTGATGAAAGAAATAAAAGCTGAAATAAATCATTCTTTCTACTATTATTCTGACATTTCATATTCTTAAAATAAAGTGGTGATCCTGACTGACCTAAGACAGGGAATTTTTATTAGGATTAAATGTCAGGAATTGTGAAAAACTGAGTTTAAATGTATTTGTATAAGGTGTATGTAAACTTCTGACTTCAACTGTATAACATGTGCACACATTCATACTGACCCCACACAAACACTCTCACACACACACACACTTTCACAATCCTGTTGCCTAGTCTATTTACCCCCACTATATGTACATAGCTACTGTACCTCAATTACCTCGTACCACTGCACATCGACTCAGTACTGGTACTCCCTATATATAGCCATGCTATTTTTACGCATTTTTGTTATTCGTTATTCACTGTGTATTTATTCCTCATTTCCTTATTTCATTTTTTTAATACATTTTTGCATTGTATTTCACTTTTACTCCACACCTGTTGTTGATGAAGCAGGTGATAAATAAAATGTGATTTGATTTGAATTGATCTGTAGGCTTGCATCTGTTTCCCGATGAATACAAGGTTTTTTGTGTTACTATAGTAAGTTTAAATAGTGATTGTGTTTCTACAATAAGTTTAAATAATGTACACAATAAGCCTTGCATTCTCGTATTCCATGGGCAGTGGGTGTGTTTGTGCGTGTGTGCATCTAGTGTATACAGTATGTGTGAACTCATCTCTCCAAACTGTCATGGAGGAAGTCAATTCAAGACGAGGCCCCTTTTCCCTCTGCAATATTTATAGGGTTGATTTACTGCTGGAGCGTAGCTCTGTGTGACTTTCAGGAAGGCCTTCCTCTCAATAGCAAAGCAGTGCTCATTCACAGTAACTGATCTGCTCTTCTTCCTCCATATGTAATCACAGAAGCCTTTCATTAGTGATACAATTAAATCAAACCACATTGTATTAGTCACATACACATGGTTAGCAGATATTATTGCGAGTATAGCGAAATGCTTGTAAACTAACAATTCCACAACAAAGACCTAATACACAAAAATCTAAATAAGGGATGGAATAAGAATATATACATATAAATATATGGATGAGCAATGACCGAGCAGCATAGGCAAGATGCAATAGATGGTATAAAATACAGTATATACTGTACATATGAGATGAGTAATGCAAGATATGTGAACATTATTAAAGTGACTAGTGATCGATTTATTAAAGTGGCCGATGATTTCATGTCTGTATGTAGGCAGCAGCCTCTCTGTGTTAGTGACGGCTGGTTAACAGTCTGATGGTCTTGAGATAGAAGCTATTTTTCAGTCTCTCGGTCCCAGCTTTGATGCACCTGTACTGACCTTGCCTTCTGGATGGTAGTGGGGTGAAAAGGCAGTGGCTCGGGTGGTTGTTGTCCTTATTTTTGGCCTTCTTGTGACATTGGGTGCTGTAGGTGTCCTGGAGGGCAGATAGTTTAACACCGGTGATGCGTTGTGCAGACTGCACCACCCTCTGGAGAGCCCTGCGTTTGTGGGCAGTGCAGTTGCCGTACCAGGCGGTGATAGAGCCCGACAAAAAACTCTCAGTTGTGCATCTGTAAAAGTTTGTGAGGGTTTTAGGTGGCAAGCCAAATTTCTTGAGCCTCCTGAGGTTGAAGAGGCGCTGTTGCGCCTTCTTCACCATACTGTGTGGTTGGACCATTTCAGTTTGCCCGTGATGTGTACGCCAAGGAACTTAAAACTTTCCACCTTCTCCACTGCTGTCCCGTCGATGTGGATAGGGATTGCTCCCTCTGCTGTTTTCTGAAGTCCACAATCATCTCCTTTGTTTTGTTGATGTTGAGTGAGAGGTTGTTTTCCTGACACCACACTCCGAGTGCCCTCACCTCCTCTCTATAGACTGTCTCGTCGTTGTTGGTGATCAAGCCTACTACTGTTGTGTCGTCTGCAAACTTGATGATTGAGTTGGAGGCGTGCATGGCCACGCAGTCATGGGTGAACAGGAGTACAGGGTGGGGCTGAGCATGCACCCTTGTGGGGCCCCAGTGTTGAGGATCAGAGAAGTGGAGATGTTGTTTCCTACCTTCACCACCTGGTGGCGGCCCGTCAGGAAGTCCAGGACCCAAATGTACAGGGCGGGGTTGAGACCCAGGGCCTCAGGCTTAATGATGAGCTTGGAGGGTGCTATGGTGTTGAATGCTGAGCTGCAGTCAATGAACAGCATTCTTACATAGGTATTCCTCTTGTCCAGATGGGATAGGGCAGTGTGCAGTGTGATGGCAATTGCATCGTCTGTGGACTTATTGAGGCGGTATGCAAAATTAAGTGGGTCTAAGGTGGCAGGTAAGGTGGAGGTGATATGATCCTTGACTAGTCACTCAAAGCACTTCGTGATGACAGAAGTGAGTGCTACAGGGCGATAGTCATTTAGTTCAGTTACCTTTCCCTTATTGGGTACAGGAACAATGGTGGCCATCTTGAAGCATGTGGGGACAGCAGACTGGGATAGGGAGAACATGTCCGTAAACACACCAGCCAGCTGGTCTGCGCATGCTCTGAAGATGCAGCTAGGGATGCCTTCTGGGCCAGCAGCCTTGCGAGGGTTAACACGTTTAAATGTCTTACTCATGTCGGCCACGGAGAAGGAGAGGAAGAGCCTGCAGTCCTTGGTAGCGGGCCGTGTCGGGGGCACTGTATTATCCTCAAAGTGGGCAAAGAAGGTGTTTAGTTTGTCTGGAAGCAAGACGTGATGTGGCTGGTTTTCTTTTTGTAGTTCGTGATTTCCTGTAGACCCTGCCACATACGTCTCGTGTCTGAGCCATTGAATTGCGACTCCACTTTGTCCCTATACCGACATTTCGCTTGTTTGATTGCCTTGCGGAGGGAATAACTACACTGTTTGTATTCGGCCATATTCCCAGTCATCTTTCCATGGTTAAATGTGGGGGGTATGCACTTTCAGTTTTGCGCAAATGCCGCCACCTATCCACGGTTTCTGGTTAGGGTTGGTTTTAATAGTCACAGTGGGTACAGCATCTCCAATGCACTTTCTTATAAACTCACTCACCGAATCAGCATATAAACCAATATTATTCTCTGAGGCTCCCCGGAACATGTCCCAGTCTGCGTGATGAAAACAATTTTGAAGCGTGGATTCCGACTGGTCAGACCAGCGTTGAATAGTTCTTGTCACAGGTACATCCTGTTTGAGTTTCCGACTGTAGGAGGGGAGGAGCAAAATGGAGTTGTGGTCAGATTAGCTGAAAGGAGGGCGGGGGAGGGCCTTGTATGCATCGCGGAAGTTAAAGTAGCAGTGATCCAGTGTATTGCCCACACGAATGCTACAATCAATATGCT
Source organism: Salmo salar (assembly GCF_965601325.2). Taxonomy (NCBI): domain Eukaryota; kingdom Metazoa; phylum Chordata; class Actinopteri; order Salmoniformes; family Salmonidae; genus Salmo; species Salmo salar. The sequence continues at coordinate 28,131,589 of NC_138292.1, forward strand.
TATAGAATTTCGGTAGCCTTGTTCAAATTTGCTTTGTTAAAATCCCCAGCTACCATAAATGCAGCCTGAGGGGGGATATACACGACTGTGACAATAACCGGCGAGAATTATCTTGGGAGATAATACAGTCGGCATTTGATTATGAGGAATTCTAGGTCAGGTGAACAAAAGGACTTGAGTTCCTGTATATTGTTATGATTACACCATGAGTTGTTAATCATGAAGCATACACACCCGCCTTCTTCTTAAAACCCTCTGTCTGTCTATGGATAGCAGCTCTATGTCACTTTAGTCAACAAAATTAGAACCTCTGTCTGTCAATGGATAGACGCTCTATGTCAGTGTAGTCAACCACCTTAGAACCTCTGCCTGTCTATGGATAGCAGCTCTATGTCACTGTAGTCAACTACCTTAGAACCTCTCTCTGTCTATGGATAGCAGCTCTATGTCACTGTAGTCAACTACCTTAGAACCTCTGTCTGTCTATGGATAGCAGCTCTATGTCACTGTAGTCAACCACCTTAGAACCTCTGTCTGTCTATGGATAGCAGCTCTATGCCACTGTAGTCAACTACCTTAGAACCTCTGTCTGTCTATGGATAGCAGCTCTATGCCACTGTAGTCAACTACCTTAGAACCTCTCTCTGTCTATGGAAAGCAGCTCTATGTCACGGTAGTCAACCAACTTAGAACCTCTGTCTATGGATAGCAGCTCTATGTCACTGTAGTCAATTACCTTAGAACCTCTCTCTGTCTATGGATAGCTTACTTACTTACTTCTCGTTACCTTCTGTGGAGCACAAGGCCACTACAGTCTGTGTATATCAACACAATGTGACTGTGATAATCCAATGGAACATTAAAGTCCTTTGTCTGTCTGTTAACAGCATAATGTAGCTTTGGCAGACATCACAATAACCAACAGAAAAGACACATGAAAAAGAAACGCATGCAAAAGAGAAAAATGTGGACCTCGATAATCCGCCATTGAGAAATACAAAGTACAACCATCTAAATATAGCCCCTACTGCTGACACTGCCACTGTAAAAAAGGTTCACAGTTTAGAATATTGTCTATAAGCCACAGTAGAGAAATTATGAATCTGAAGTCAGACACACATCTAATAGTAAATGCCCTGATATCTATGATAAACCCATTCACCAGACACAGAGCAGCCTCTTCCTGTCACTAAAACCTAAACGAGAGAGAGAGAGAGAGAAAAAAAACAATTAGCCGAGAGGTCCCTGGGATCATAAGTAATAATTTGATTGAAATTAAGTGACAGGTTTAACAAGCAGGGATAATTTCACATTTTCTTTCTTCCTGGGGGAAATCTCCCCTTTAATTGGGTTTGCAGGGCCTCATTGTTTGGCAAACAGTCCTAAAGCATACCGAGGCCCAGGCTGCCACTGTGTCTCATTATCCTCCACACGGTCTCAGTGTCACATTCCCCCGTCTCCCACCATCTCTCCATCTGGCTATCCCTATTTCTCTCTCCTTTCACTCCCGTCATCTCTCTCTCTGCCCCTCCATCGCTCTCTTGCTCTTTCTATCTCTCTTTCTCTTACTCTTTCTCTCTTCTTTCTCACTCCTTTTCCATCCTCTCACAAGCTCACGCGCCCAAGCACACTGATGGATGTGTGTTTCCCCTTCCTTGACTGTGATAGCACTACTAAGACTTGTGCACACATTAAACCTGCTACCTGGTATCTGTTAATATTTATTTCTGGGTCTATGGGTTTTATTAAACAGGAAAAACAAATCATTCAATTCTGGTCCACCATTACAGCCTGTTACCGCACACCAGAATCAGACACAATGTGTGTGAAGGGAATGTGAAAAGCTCTCTCCCTCTCTCCCCCCTCCTTCTCTCCCTCTTCCCCTCTCTCCCTCTATTCCTCTTCCCCTCTCTCTCCCTCTCTCCCTCTTCCCCTCTCTCCCTCTCTCCCTCTTCCCCTCTCTCCCTCTATTCCTCTTCCCCTCTCTCTCCCTCTCTCCCTCTTCCCCTCTCTCCCTCTCTCCCTCTTCCCCTCTCTCCCTCTATTCCTCTTCCCCTCTCCCTCTTCCCCTCTCTCCTTCTCTCCCCTCTTCCCCTCTCTCCCTCTCTCCCTCTTCCCCTCTCTCCCTCTATTCCTCCATTACTGGATGCTATTCTGTCATACTAGAAAATGAAAAGTCCCTCCAATTTTCACTGCAAGATCATTTCCACAGAAAACATCTGTTGACAATGTCGCCTATTGAACCCATTCTCTCTATTACTGAGATGGTGATGGGTGGGCTGTTGATTGCTGTTAGTCTGTCGGGCAGGGTACTGTGCACACACACAGACACACACCTACACACAAACATAGACACACACTCCAGTGTACACGCACACTCCAGTGTACTGCAGCATGTCTGATATTCTCAGTGGCTCCATTGTGGGGAAATTGAAGCAGCAGTGTGTGGCTGCAGATGGCTGTTATTGTGAACCAGGGGGAAACTACTGCCACCATCATGGCTCCAGCCAGGACCCAGAATAATGGGGGAACTCAATGGAGTGTTAAATAGGAAATCATCTGTTTTCAGCCACACATTTAATGTCATTGCCTCTCACCCAGTCTTTCTCCCGCTCTTTCTTTGCCAACTTTCTCCCTTTCTTTTATTCTCTCTCTCTCTCTCTCTCTCTCTCTCTCTCTCTCTCTCTCTCTCTCACTCTCTCTCTTTCACACACACGCACACGCACGCGCGTGCGCACACACACACACAAAACCTCATTGTTGTTGTTGAGGGCCCTAGGTTATCTAATCTAGCATGGGCAGTTTTCCACTGCGTGTTGACAATAGGGCCATTTGGGCTTGTAATGTGGGTCTGTGCTCCCTCTCACTACCCTCTTCCAGATGACAAGTACCTCCCCCCAGCAGGGTTTCTCCATTAGGGACCTGATAGTCTCACCCTACCTAGTGCACACGCACACACAGGCACCCAGGCGCGCACACACACACACACACACACACACACACACACACACACACACACACACACACACACACACACACACACACACACACACACACACACACACACACACACACACACACACACACACACACACACACACACAGACCTCCTCTACCCAGATGATCTAGTCCATTTCTCTTCTCCTTAATGGCCAAACTCATGAGGAGAGTCATCAGGCTTTATGACTATAAAACAGGGAACAGGGAAACTGATTGAAAAACAGCAGAGATTTCTGATAGTTAGGGTAAAAGTAATTAGCCGGGGAGAGCAGAGGTCTGAATGGGTGTGTGAATTACCCCAGGACTGGCAGGATTATCTGTCCTCTCAGGGGAGTTCTTTGATCCTTCCTATGGCTTGTTTGTCTTGAGGTGAACAGTGTGTGGTGGACAAATATCATAGAAACACAACTGTGTCTCTCTTGACTGCACAGAGATCCAGGAATTACTCATAGATGAAGCTCATAAAACCCTCCAAGCAGCAGTTGTTGTATTATTAGCTGTGCCCACAAATAGATGTAAAATGTTGTTGGCTGTTTGTCAAAAACACATTACATCACACAGCTGCTAATTTTAGCTCCTCTCTTAAGGCCCTTTCTGAAAATAACAAAATCTATCGTTTTATACTCCACGTCTCTCACTTCTTTGGTCTCCTGTAATCCACACTGAACAGATCTCACATCTCACACCTAACTAGAGTCTTGTCTCCCAGAGGCTGCAGCAATGTGGCGCACACACACACACACACACACACACACACACACACACACACACACACACACACACACACACACACACACACACACACACACACTCACACACTCACAGAGTCTAGCGGATCACCGTCGCCTGCCATCAGGTTGCTACCATGAGGAATCGCCGCAGGCTGAGCAAAACCTTTTCACTTCACTGCACTGTCACACTCCCACTGGAGGAGTACAGTCTAAAAGCAGCAGCAGCAACTGGAAGAAAAAGGAAGAAAACCGGTTTGTTCCTTTCTAAGATTTATTTAAGAGAGGAAAGCTTTGGTTTTTATACCTTCAGGTACTTTGACTGTTGCTGAGTGAGTTTGCTTTCATGTTCCGTGAAAATCCCATCTTGTAAGAAGAAGAAGAGTCTCAAGATCAAGCTGCTTCACATTCTTGCTGTCTGTCTGTTTTATTGTCTCTCTTCATTTCTGCTAGAGCCCTCTTCCCCATTCTTTCCCCCACCCCACCCCAGTGCAGACAGGACCCACGGGGCAGATTGGACACCTGGTCCTTTTCATTAGGACACACTGTCACAAAACATTTTGAAACGGAAAACAAAAACAAGCGTTTCTGATTGGACCTGTTATGGTGATCCTTCCCCATATTAGTCCGTTTTCTTCCGTTTGGTGCCTAATGAGTAGGATCTTGGAATGTGACTAAATAGTTAATCTGCCTAATTGATTTTCTCTCTTTAATAAGAGAACATTGACTGCAAGGAGGGAGCACTGGGGCCATTTCATTAACTCTGAACTCTGACCCTTAAATGACCCCATCCCTTATTTGACCCTCAGGACAATATGACAGGACCATTATACATTATGTTTAAGAACTATACCAATGTGGAATTAAACTAGTCATCCAAGACTACATTACCCATCAAAATGTAACCAAATGTTGAATTGGACAGGTCATCTGCTTGGCCACAGTCCATAGGGTAGTGTTATTTTCTAAGTGAACTTTCATTTACACAACAGAGGTCTAATATAAGTGTAATGTTAGCTTGGTGTACGTGAGATGTGTTGTTAGGGGATTTGGATGAGGATTTTGAATAGACAGTCTATTCTAACCCTCCAGCTGTTGTGAGTCAGTCATTGTGAGCCTAACAGTAAATTGCGGCACTTCTTTACACATTCTCGGTAGAATAAATGTGAATTAGATAATATACATTGCAAAGCTAGGACTGTGGTATTATCTTTTCTTATTGAATATTGCATGATGTTTATCATGGTGGCTCATCACCCGATCCTGTATTCTAACATGACTGTGACCTTGTATTGAATATATTTCATTCATACAACTAAGAAAATGTCCTCCAGGCCCTGCCTATAATCCTGGAAGTAAGGGATTGAATAGAAGAAGAATTTCTCTGCTCTACAACACCTACAGAAGCCCTGTGAGCAGCTGTCTGATGAGAGGCCCTTTCAGTCAAAGTAAGAAAAGACTCAAAGGGAGACCATGCCATCAGATTCCCTTTGGCTGTCTTGATGTCTTTTTGTTTTGAAGAGGAGGAAGGTAGCCCAGAGGCCTTGTTTTTGAGCTCTCTTTGTACATGCATGTGTGTTTATGTGCATGTGTGTGTGTGTGCATGTCTGAGCAGCTGCAGGTTTATACCTGACTCACCCATGGCTCACAGCAACATTACATCCCTGAACAACAAAACATTGCATCATGGGTAATTCTGAGAGAACATTGTGGGTACTGATGAGAGTGACCACTTGAACGTGTATTATTGTGTGAGAACTAGATTAGTTTGATATCAAAATCTGTGTTATCTATATAGCTCATTCTTACCATAAACCCTGTGTGAGTTACAACTGTTCAGATTATGTGAGTGAGATTAGTCCTGACAGTCCAGTGCAGTAAAGGGGGTGCCACACTCATAGTGTGGGTGTAGTGAGATGTTGGTTTCTGAGGTCCAATGTGGTTACAGTACTACAGTGATATAGAGAGGGGGGTTTAGCCTCCCTTCTCCAAACCAGTGGACTTGACATATAGCCGACCCCTGTGATCCCCCCCCTCCTTCGCCCTCCCCCACTCTTCCCCCTCCACCCCCTCTCACCCCCCTCCTCCCTCCTGCGTACCATTTGATCTCAGCTCTCAGGAACATAAATTAGTTTTTAAGTCTTTAAGAAGAGCTATTCCAATTAAAAAGAGCCCCACTCTGTCAGGCATACAAATGCTGCCCAGGCCAGCCTTGAATAGGGTCTGCTGCAGACTACAGACATGAAGCCTCAGAGCAGAGCAGAGAGCTATACAGTGTGTGTGTGTGTGTGTGTGTGTGTGTGTGTGTGTGTGTGTGTGTGTGTGTGTGTGTGTGTGTGTGTGTGTGTGTGTGTGTGTGTGTGTGTGTGTGTGTGTGTGTGTGTGTGTGTGTGTGTGTGTGTGTGTGTGTGTGTGCATGCGTGCGCAGAACCAGAGTGCTTAACTAGCAGAATCCAGCGTGGTGTGACTAAGACACAGCATCAGGAGAAATAATAGCCTTAAACACTCAACTGAATCTGGTGGTTTCCCCAGCAACGATAGATAATGAGCAAAAAAAGGAATCTGCTCCAAGGGCTCTCTGAGCGGTACAGTTTAATATGTATGTTTATAATGAGCATTGGTTATACAGGATGTGGCTAAAATATATGTAAAATGATACGAGCAGCAATTTCAGTGTAATGTTTAAAATACCAAACATGGAATTTGAACATGTTTGAAATTTCAATAACGTCTAAGATGATAGGCATACCACGTGTCTTGCTGTTTACAATGACCTTCAACAAAGGTTAGTATATATACTGTCTAGATTAAAGTCAAAGCAAATGGAATAGGATTCAAGATTGTACTGAGCTGGCTTTGATTGCATCAATACATTGAGGTCATTCTGCAGAGGAGGAAAGGTGAATCCCTTTACCTGCCAATGTCTCTCTCTGTTATAAAGCTGTGCCCTGTTATGATGCTGGCTGTAGCCTTGAAATATACTTGAAGAGTTTCTTTGCAAAACACTATATATACATTTTCAGAAATGTTGGTAAATTAGCTTTTATTGATTAAAGATCTTATGAAAGAGATTGGTGTGTTTTTTCACTATCTAATCGTGGCATGGGGTTTTTCAATTACCAATATATATTTCTTTGAAACCTATCACTTGATGGGTTCACTTCAGAGAGAAAAATTGTGTTTTTGCAAAACGCTATATATCTGACCAGAGAAATAAGTAGTACTGCTGCAGTAGATTTTACACAGTCAAAAACGCTATATATCTGGCCAGAGAAATAAGTAGTACTGCTGCAGTAGATTTTACACAGTCAAATGTAACAAATTGCTACATTTTTATAAAGAACTCTACAAATGATTCATTTGTAACATCAATATTTACAACAAAAAAAAGAATCAGTACTGTAACATGAGATCTATATCTTCATTAAATAGTACCCGCAAACCACCAGTGTCAACGTCAACAGTGAAGAGGCGACTCCGGGATGCTGGCCTTCTAGGCAGAGTTGCAAAGAAAAAGCCATATCTCAGACTGGCCAATAAAATGAAAAGATTAAGATGGACAAAAGAACACAGACACTGGACAGAGGAACTCTGCCTAGAAGGCCAGTATCCTGGGCTTGCCTCTTCACTGTTGACGTTGAGACTGGTGTTTTGCAGGTATTATTTAATGAAGCTGCCAGTTGAGGACTTGTGAGGCATCTGTTTCTCAAACTAGACACTCTAATGTACTTGTCCTCTTGCTCAGTTGTGCACCGGGGCCTCCCACTCCTATTTATTTTCTGGTTAGAGCCAGTTTGAGCTGTTCTGTGAAGGGAATAGTACACAGCGTTGTACGAGATCTTCAGTTTCTTGGAAATGTATCGCATGGAATAGCCTTAATTTCTCAGAACAAGAATTGACTGACGAGTTTCAGAAGAAAGTTCTTTGTTTCTGGCCATTTTGAGCCTGTAATCGAACCCACAAATGCTGATGTTCCAGATACTCAACTTGTCTAAAGAAGACCAGTTTTATTGTTTCTTTAATCAGGACAACAGTTTTCAGCTGTGCTAACATAATTGCAAAAGGGTTTTCTAATGATCAATTAGCCTTTTAAAATGATAAACTTGGATTAGCTAACACAACGTGCCATTGGAACACAGGAGTGATGTTTGCTGATAATGGGCCTCTCTACACTTATGTAGATATTCCATTAAAGAATCTGCCGTTTCCAGCTACAATAGTCATTTACAACATTAACAATGTCTACACTGTATTTCTGATCAATTTGATGTTATTTTAATTGACAAAAAAATTGCTTTTCTTACAAGAACAAGGACATTTCTAAGTGATCCCAAACTTTTGAACGGTAGTGTAAGTCATTTAGCAGATGCTCTTATCCAGAGCGACTTTGATCTTAAGATAGCTAGGTGAGACATCCACCTATCACAGTCAAATATACAGGATACAAACATTCCAAACATTCCAAAAAAACACATTTTAATACACATCTTAAATCTATGAATAAAATATCTGAGAACATAAACATTTTACCTACATGATTGTACCCATAAGTAATCATTTCTGATGAAAAAACACAAATGTGAAAAATTGGTGGATATAGCATTTTGGAAATAAACTCTTCACTTACTCCATAGACATGGCAATGTCAATTGTTCCTTTTTCTCCAGCGTTTCTTTCATCCATCCTCTGACTTTCTTTCTCTCTCTCGCTATCTCTCTTACTTTCTCTGTGTATAGACAAGTTATCGTTCTTCACTGTGCATTTATTCCTTGTTTTATATATTTTTGTAACTTTTCTATACTATTTATATATATATATATATATATATATATATATATATATATATATATATATCTTCTTCCCTGTCCTTCTTTCTCTCTCCCTCTCCCTCTCTCTTTCTTCTTTTCCTTCTCTCTCTCTCTCTTTCCCGCTACCCGCCTCTCTCTGAGCACTTGTCAGTGTTGGATCTACAGTAACTGTGGCAGGCGGAGGGAGGAAGGAACTTCAGGATAGAGATCTGCCACTGTCGCGGTATTTAATCAGGGTGGGTAGCCAGAGCAGCACATGGCTGGGAGCAGTGCACTGTGGGTAACTGATCTAATGATGGCTCGTGACACTGACTGGAGTTGAGCAGGGCTGAGACCGTCATCTCATTACAGATGCAACGTCACTCCCAGAAATACACAAAAGACAGAGAAATATTGAAAAAGAGAAAGATGATGAGAAAATGACAGGGAGGATGAAAAAAGGAGAGGGAGGATGAGGAAAGGTGAGGGAGGATGAGGAAAGGAGCGGGAGGATGAGGAAAGGAGAGGGAGGTTGAGGAAAGGAGCGGGAGGATGAGGAAAGGAGAGGATGAGGAAAGGAGAGGGAGGATGAGGAGAGGAGGAGGAAAGGAGAGGGAGGATGAGGAAAGGAGTGGGAGGATGAGGAAAGGAGGGGAAGGATGAGGAAAAGAGAGGGAAGATGAGGAAAGGAGAGGGAGGGTTAGGATGAGGAAAGGAGAGTTAGCATGAGGAAAGGAGAGGGAGGATGAGGAAAGGAGAGGGAGGAAGGATGAGGAAAGGAGAGGGAGGGAGGATGAGGAAAGGAGAGGAAGGATGAGGAAAGGAGAGGGAGGGAGGATGAGGAAAGGAGAGAGCATGAGGAAAGGAGTGGGAAGATGAGGGAGGATGAGGAAAGGAGAGGGAGGATGAGGAAAGGAGAAGAAGGATGAGGAAAGGAGAGGGAGGGAGGATGAGAAAAGGAGAGGGAGGATGAGGAAAGGAGAGGGAGGATGAGGAAAGGCGAGGAAGGAATGAGGAAAGGAGAGGGAGGATGAGGAAAGGAGAGGAAGGATGAGGAAAGGAGAGGAAGGATGAGGAAAGGAGAGGGAGGATTGAAGAAAGGAGATGGAGGATGGGGACAATTTGCTGATGACATTCTCAAAACCCATACACTGGCGGGTTTTGTTGTCATACACATGGGACCTTACAACCCATATCATCAGTATGTAGGATACCGATGTTATGCAGACAGTCAAATATATACTGCTCAAAAAAATAAAGGGAACACTTAAACAACACATCCTAGATCTGAATGAAAGAAATAATCTTATTAAACACTTCTTTCTTTACATAGTTGAATGTGCTGACAACAAAATCACACAAAAATAATCAATGGAAATCCAATTTATCAACCCATGGAGGTCTGGATTTGGAGTCACACTCAAAATTAAAGTGGAAAACCACACTACAGGCTGATCCAACTTTGATGTAATGTCCTTAAAACAAGTCAAAATGAGGCTCAGTAGTGTGTGTGGCCTCCACGTGCCTGTATGACCTCCCTACAATGCCTGGGCATGCTCCTGATGAGGTGGCGGATGGTCTCCTGAGGGATCTCCTCCCAGACCTGGACTAAAGCATCCGCCAACTCCTGGACAGTCTGTGGTGCAATGTGGCGTTGGTGGATGGAGCGAGACATGATGTCCCAGATGTGCTCAATTGGATTCAGGTCTGGGGAACGGGCGGGCCAGTCCATATCATCAATGCCTTCCTCTTGCAGGAACTGCTGACACACTCCAGCCACATGAGGTCTAGCATTGTTTTGCATTAGGAGGAACCCAGGGCCAACCGCACCAGCATATGGTCTCACAAGGGGTCTGAGGATCTCATCTCGGTACCTAATGGCAGTCAGGCTACCTCTGGCGAGCACATGGAGGGCTGTGCGGCCCCCCAAAGAAATGCCACCCCACAACATGACTGACCCACTGCCAAACCGGTCATGCTGGAGGATGTTGCAGGCAGCAGAACGTTCTCCACTGCATCTCCAGACTCTGTCACGTCTGTCACGTGCTCAGTGTGAACCTGCTTTCATCTGTGAAGAGCACAGGGCGCCAGTGGCGAATTTGCCAATCTTGGTGTTCTCTGGCAAATGCCAAACGTCCTGCACGGTGTTGTGCTGTAAGCACAACCCCCACCTGTGGACGTTGGGCCCTCATACCACCCTCATGGAGTCTGTTTCTGACCGTTTGAGCAGACACATGCACATTTGTGGCCTGCTGGATGTCATTTTGCAGGGCTCTGGTTGTGCTTCTCCTGCTCCTCCTTGCACAAAGGCGGAGGTAGCGGTCCAGCTGCTGGGTTGTTGCCCTCCTACGGCCTCCTCCACGTATCCTGATGTCCTGGCCTGTCTCCTGGTAGCGCCTCCATGCTCTGGACACTACGCTGACAGACACAGCAAACCTTCTTGCCACAGCTCGCATTGATGTGCCATCCTGGATGAGCTGCACTACCTGAGCCCCTTGTGTGGGTTGTAGACTCTGTCTCATGCTACCACTAGAGTGAAAGCACTGCCAGCATTCAAAAGTGACCAAAACATCAGCCAGGAAGCATAGGAACTGAGAAGTGGTATGTGGTCCCCACCTGCAGAACCACTCCTTTATTGGGGGTGTCTTGCTAATTGCCTATAATTTCCACCTGTTGTCTATTCCATTTGCACAACAGCATGTGAAATTTATTGTCAATCAGTGTTACTTCCTAAGTGGACAGTTTGATTTCACAGAAGTGTGATTGACTTGGAGTTACATTGTGTTGTTTAAGTGTTCCCTTTATTTTTTTGAGCAGTGTATATTGAAATTAGTGAATTCTGTCCTGAGTTCAAATTACATTACATACACTGAGTGTATAAAACATTAGGAACACCTGCTCTTTCTATGACATAGACTGACCAAATTCAATCAGTTTAGATGAAGTGGAGGAGACAGGTTAAAGAAGGATTTTTAAGCCTTGAGACATTTGAGACATGGATTGTGTATGTGTGCCATTCAGAGGGTGAATGGGGAGGACAAAAGATGTAAGTGCCTTTGAACGGGGTATGGTAGTAGGTGCCAGATGCACCGGTTTGAGTGTGTCAAGAACTTCAACGCTGCTCAGTTTCCCATGTGTATCAAGAATGGTCCACCACCCAACGGACATCCAGCCAACTTGACACAACTGTGGGAAGCATTGGAGTCAACATGGGCCAGCATCCCCGTGGAACACTTTCAACACCTTGCAGATTCCATGCCCTGATGAACTGAGACTGTTCTGAGGGCAAAAGGGGGTGCAACTCAATATTAAGAAAGTGTTCCTAATGTTTTGTACACTCAGTGTATTGGGGGGATTATAAGAGTTAGATATAGAGTCATATCCTTAACATGGAGATATTTCACATGGTTCAGACTGAGAGTACAAGTTTGATAGTGGGAGAGAGTAACATGGCTCATAGTTCTCAGGGGAGCAGTGGGATTATATGTGGAGCTGGCAGCAGTCCCTGGAGGAGAGGAGACCTAGTCAGTTGTGTGTGTCTTCCACATTTAACCCAACCCCTCTGAATCAGAGAAGTGCGGGGGGCTGCCATAATCCGCTGTCGGGGGTTAACTGCCTTGGTCAAGGGCAGAACGGTTACTGGCCCAACGCTCTCAACCACTAGGCTACCTGCCGACCCTGACAGAGAGGAGAGGGAAACAGGAGAGGGGATAGAAGAGAAGAGAGGAGAGGGGTGGATGGATGGAGGAGAGGGTGATGGTGGAAAGGAGAAGGGGGATAGAGGAGAGGAGAAGGGGATGTCAGAGTCGGGGGATGGGGTATTGGGGGATGATGACATGCCAGCCCTGTTTCCAAAATCTAGATTATCGCTCCGTTTCCGCAGTAACCCATCTCTATGGTCACCTGTCTATGCTGGTACCTGGCGGCGATACCGTGGGGCACATAGTTATTAATGCAGCCCTGTGTGTCTGTGCACACTGCATGTGACACCGGCTACGCTTCCACACAAACACACACCTGCACACACACAGCCACACACACCATCAGCATGCTACACACAGCCACTACAGTGCCAACAACAAATGACAGCAGCTCGTCCAGAACACAAAATGGACACACATACTCTGTATTTATAGCTCTACGTTTTAACTGGGCTATAGTCTGCTTCCACTGACTGGACTAAAGAATAGGATTTCTAACCAATTAGATTCAAGATGTTTCAATAAATGTTGTGGTATAATATAGTAAAAGCTTGTCAAACGGTAATCCAATAGGAAGACCTAAAACCACACAGTGTGTGCTTTGCAGAGGTATTGAATGGGATAAAGGATGAGAATGGTCTAGCTTTGGGTCATCTCAGTGGCAGTAGAGCCTCTGGCCTTGGGAGAAGAGGGGGGCACTGCCTGTCTCTGCCAGCTACCACACATGCCAACCAGCTGCCAGAATAATGCCCACGCATACTCCACTTCCAAATTCCTCTCCCCGCATGTGGACAGATGCAGCGCCAAATCCCAAATACAGGACCCTTAGCCACAAAAAGAGCGAGCTGGCCTGAAATACAGAGAGAGGCAGACGGCCACAGCTTACATAGAGGAGCTTCATCTGTGGGGTGCAGAAATGGGGTTCAAATGGGGTTCATCACAAAACCAAGACTGAAGAGGATGCCAATATCTGGTAAAGAAATATCGGCCCTTCCCATATAAACTCAGCAAAAAAAACGTCCCTTTTTCAGGACCATGTCTTTCAAAGATCATTCGTAAAAATCCAAATAACTTCACAGATCTTCATTGTAAATGTTTTAAACACTGTTTCCCATGCTTGTTCAATGAACCATAAACAATTAATGAACATGCACCTGTGGAACGGTCGTTAAGACACTAACAGCTTACAGACGGTAGGCAATTAAGGTCACAGTTATGAAAATGTAGGACACTAAAGAGGCCTTTCTACTGACTCTGAAAAACACCAAAAGAAAGATGCCCAGGGTCCCTGCTCATCTGCGTGAACGTGCCTTAGGCATGCTGCAAGGAGGCATGAGGACTGCAGATGTGGCCAGGGCAATAAATTGCAATGTCCGTACTGTGAGACGTTTAAGACAGCGCTACAGGGAGATTGGACAGACAACTGATCGTCCTCGCAGTGGCAGACCACGTGTAACAACACCTGCACAGGATCGGTACATCAGAACATCACACCTGCGGGACAGGTACTGGATGGCAAAAACAACTGCCTGAGTTACACCAGGAACACACAATCCTTCCATCAGTGCTCAGACTGTCCGCAATAGGCTGAGAGAGGCTGGACTGAGGGCTTGTAGGCCTGTTGTAAATCAGGTCCTCACCAGACATCAACGGCAACAACGTCGCCTATGGGCACAAACCCACCGTCGCTGGACCAGACAGGACTGGCAAAAAGTACTCTTCACTGACGAGTCGCAGTTTTGTCTCACCAGGGGTGATGATCAGATTCGCGTTTATCATTGAAGGAATGAGCGTTACACCGAGGCCTGTACTCTGGAGCGGGATCGATGTGGAGGTGGAGGGTCCGTCATGGTCTGGGGCGGTGTGTCACAGCATCATCGGACTGAGCTTGTTGTCATTGCAGGCAATCTCAACGCTGTGTGTTACAGGGAAGACATCCTCCTCCCTCATGTGGTACCCTTCCTTCAGGCTCACCCTGACATGACCCTCCAGCAAGACAATGCCACCAGCCATACTGCTCATTCTGTGTGTGATTTCCTGCAAGACAGGAATGTCAGTGTTCTGCCATGGCCAGCGAAGAGCCCGGATCTCAATCTCATTGAGCACGTCTGGGACCTGTTGGATCGGAGGGTGAGGGCTAGGGCCATTCCTCCCATAAATGTCTGGAAACTTGCAGGTGACTTAGTGGAAGAGTGGGGTAACATCTCACAGCAAGAATTTGCAAATCTGGTGCAGTCCATGAGGAGGAGATGCACTGCAGTACTTAATGCAGCTGGTGGCCACACCAGATACTGACTGTTACTTTTGATTTTGACCCCCCCCCCCTTTTGTTCAGGAACACATTATTCAATTTCTGTTAGTCACATATCTGTGGAACTTGTTCAGTTTATGCCTCAGTTGTTCAATCTTGTTATGTTCATACAAATATTTACACATATTAAGTTTGCAGATAGAGCGATGGCAACGCATGTCACATTAGAATGACGCCATCTGTCGGAAGACAATGGGGGCTGACCCTGCTGGCCAGGTCTGTCCAGGGCTGTTCAGGTGTGTTCAGGGCTTGTCCAGCAGCCTGCAAGCTGGCCAGGGTCAGCTCCCCCCTCTCGGGCAGGCAGCAGCCATGTTCTCCGCCCCTTGCTGGCACTAAAGGGGGATCACCCCGGAGACGCCATGGTGACGGCGTAATGGACAGGTCGATCAGGAGAAGGCGCTGAGCTGAGGCGACGGCTAAAAGAGCACAGAATAATTAATCTCTCAATCTCTCCTCACTATTCCCACTCTCTCTCTCTCTCTCTCTCTCTCTCTCTCTCCTCTCTCTCTCTCTCTCTCTCTCTCTCTCTCTCCTCCGTTTTCTCAATCTTTCTCCTACTCCATTCAACCGGTCTCTTTCTCTCTGTCTTGATACTCTCTCTATGTCTGTTTCATTCTTCACATCTGGAAGAGTTTCTGCAAGTCTTTCAGTTTGCTGTGTGATGTATGTGTATGGCTGTTTGAGTGATGGTTGATTAATGTGATTCCACATGTGTTTGACTGCTGTTATTGAGAAGTATTTTCCCATTTCCGCTAAAGTCGGACATACAATGATAGCCTAGCTGTCAAATCACAAAAGGGCATCTTACCCAGTAGCACAGATGTGTCCATTTGAATTTGCCCTGGATCTATGTCTATCATTCTTCATGAGGAAAGTATTGGTATGATTACAGATGGTGTGGTCGCTTGGTTTCCATTACATGAACACCATTTTATCCTCAAATTCCTGACATAAACAAAACAGCGGCCAACTACATTCAAATCGTGGGGTTAGGTATATGCCCTGACCTAAAGAGGGATTTGCTAAATACTAATGTCTCCCCTCTCCAACTCAAGACAAACAGATAAATTGTAGGATGTATGGTCATGCCTGTAAGTTTTTGGAATCTCCTTGAGATTAGCCTAGCTGCCTCAGAGTGAAACAGACAGAAGCTAAAGCAATTAGCAAGGAGGAGAAATTATGCTAATGAGCCTGTAGGGCTTGTTAGGTCATTTTCATTATGCGTGTTAAGCCTTGACAGGGCAGGACTTCCTTCTCCAAAGGAAGATTAATTGTAGCATAAAGAAATGAGGTGCAGAATTAAGCTTTATTATTCAGCATTGCAGCACACAAACAAATCTAGAAAAAAAGAGAAGAAGGAGAAAAAACCATCCTGGGGTGAAAATGAAAATTCGGCGGTTTAATCATTATCCTCTTTGACACCGGGGTTTGTTTCTGAGGTTTTACAGACGACAGGAATCTTTCGTGAGTCACAGCCAAATAAGGCAGGCACCGAGATCAATTTAAGCCGAAATAACAAGGCTGTAGCCAAGCTAGGTGGGAGAGGACCACCTCTCTCTAATCTCTCAGAGTGCTCTGTTCTGCAGATCAAACAGTAGGAGAGGAACAGGGATTAAATCACACAGAAAAGTCACATCTAAAGTGTTTAAAGTTGTTTTAACAAACCTGGTGCCTGGACCAGGATTTGTCTACCTCTTCACACTTTTTTGCTGGATATGATTTTGCCTGTTCTCCATCTACTCTCCATTCTTTCCAACATCATTAGTAGAAAAAAATGATCCATCCACACACAAACGCACACACACACACAAAGAAACACACAAAGCGGTGGGCCCAAAAAAAGAGCTGTATAAAAACAGCTGAGTCTTTGTATTGCTCTGGGTGTAATCTGTCATGATCGCCAGTCCATAAGTTACATCAGCGGTTCAGTACTTAAGCACACAAGACTGTAAATACAGCTCAGAAATGAAGCCGTTAATCAAACGTTTACGGAACCTTTCGCCATGTCAATATGCATTAGCTGCTGACTGATTGCCATTTATCTAATGAATCAATCCCCGCCTTCCAACTATGCCATTCATTCCCTGATGAGTGGGGTCAGAGCACTGTCCTCCCCTGGAATAAATCTTCTGATGCCTCTGATCCAAAAATAACAGTCTTATGAAGTAATACTCATCCAGCCTTATAGACTACATAAGGAACAGATGGGAACACAAACAGCCGATAGAGGGCTTTGCGGTTGTCCTTGCCACTACATATAGTGGAGTGAAGACCTATTGATCTGAGAGAGCTAATTTATGTACATGCGTGTGGAGGGCGAAGCACCAAGTCAGTTGATTCCTTACGTTTCAATTGACTATGTGTCAGAGAAATACATAAATTGCCCCCAGTCTATTGGAGGCCTCCAGAGAGAAGCACTGACCCACTAATCCAACAGAAGACTCTTACAAAGAGGCAAACAGGTCTAAGATACAGTACAACCGTGGAACTAACTCTTCAGCAAGGTTCCTTGAACCTTAAAGGAAGCTCTCCATCCTCCAGTGGCAAGCCACAGCTATCAACACCCAGCCAGCATCCGCTTCCCTCCAACTGGAATATGACCAGTCAGTCCAGCCATATGTCACTTTTAGCACCTTAACAGTTGTTTTGGAATGAATCTGGAACCCTAATTCCAGTCATCTTTCTCCCTTTCTCTCCATCTCTCTCACTCTCACTCTCTCGCCCTCCCTGTCCTCCCTCTCTCCTTGTCTCTGGTCAGTTCATATTTTGGCAGCGCTCCCAGATAAGTGAGAGTAGCGGTGTAGCAGGACTGCTGTAGAACAGTCATTACTGGCTGTGTGCTGTTATCAGAGAGGGGTTGGATCCATGCAATAGGAGCCATGTTATCACACAGGGCTCAGAGCACAGGGACCCAGGAGGTCGTGTGTTTCAGTCCTCTGGGACAGGCTGGATGCTCACAGGAAGACGATGCTCACAGCATGGCTGTTTCACTAACGGCTAAGACGTTGGTAACAATCACACACAGAGAAAGTATAATCTACGTCCAAACAACATTCCTGCCTTAATCCATCAAATGTCTAATGTGATATTTAAAATATCTAGGAAAACATCTAATGGTAGAATGGATTTCTCTGCCACACAGGAGTAACACTTCCAGCATAAGCCCTATTCCATAGTGATAATATTCATAACTTTTCAGAAGATTAGAGCAACAAAGAGTTATAGACATATAGGCCAATCATAGTAGCTGCTGCGTCCGAAATGGACTAAAGGCTATAGGGAATAGGGGTTAGTAAATAGGGCGCTATTTCCGATTGGCCCCATACAGTAGCTGTAGTGATGACTCACCGTCATGAAGCCGTCCAGTAGGCCAGAGTCAGGTTTGGGCGGGGCCTGCAGGCGTTCCATGGACCACTTCTCTATGATGGAGGCCACTTGGCTGTTCTCCGTATTCAGGATCCTAAAGCCAGTCATGTTCACCCCACTGTAACGGTAGGCCTCCACGTCCAGCGCAAACAGGTCCTGACAGGGAAGAGCTAAGAGTCAGGCAAGTAGGAAAAGAACATACATAGGCCTATATATAATACGCTAAAGAGGGGTTATAACTGTGTTATAAACAAAGCAAAACAGAGCCATTTTCTCCACTAAGAGCAAAAAGGATTAAGTATAGACTAACAATTAAATAGGAATGCTGATTGTGAATATGCAAGGACATGGTAGCAATGTGAGTTAATGTGTGGTGTCTGAGAGCTGTCCTCTGCTGGAGCAAACACTGGAGTATAAAGTCAAATCTGGCAGAAAATGGCTGCCATATGTGCTCATCGATGTGGATGGGTTGTTCACTCTGGTGGGAGAATTAAGCTCTCAGCACTGCGTCCCCTCTCTGCCAAACTCAACATTGGAACATGCTAGAACGTCCTCCTATCTGTTCCCTCTCCTCAGTCCCTCCCAAACTCCTCATCTTCACTCATGTTCATTTTTCTCATTTCATACATCCTGCAAATGGCTTCGCCAGACTTAATTGCGTTCATTGTGATACACTGAATGGCTTCTATAAAGAGAATGTGGACATTTAGATCTTTCATTTCAAACATTTAAATGGAAGGATGTATTTTTGTCTTGATGAAAAGCTCTGGCAGCGAAGAAAACGGAAAGTTTTAGTTCAAAGGATTTTAATATTCTGGCTGGGGGAGTGTTTTGAACTTAACTCTAGCTACTGTTAGATGAATGAGATATGGCTTTAATAGGAGTAGGACTTGAATAATGTTTCTGACCTGACAACTGGACAGGGAGTGAGTATAAGAGAGAGAGAGAGTCAGGGATAATGTAGAGGGTGTCTGTGTGTGTGTGTGTGTGTGTGTGTGTGTGTGTGTGTGTGTGTGTGTGTGTGTGTGTGTGTGTGTGTGTGTGTGTGTGTGTGTGTGTGGTGTGTGTGTGTGTGTGTGTGATAATCTCTGCAGAAAGAGAGAAATAGAGCAGCCCTCTGAAGTAGGCCAAGGGCCATGTCAGTTACACAGCCATAGGGTGTCAGAACTGAACAGACATCTGACCCCCCCATCTCCATCTCTCTCCCTCCATCTCTCTCTCTCGCTCTGTCTCCATCTCTATCTCTCTCTCTCTCTCTCTCTCTCTCTCTCTCTGTCTCTGTCTCTGTCTCTATCTCTATCTCTCTCCCTCCATCTCTCTCTCTGTCTCCATCTCTATCTCTCTCCCCCTCCATCTCTATCTCTCTCCCCCTCCATCTCTATCTCTCTCCCCCTCCATCTCTATCTCTCTCCCTCCATCTCTCTCTCTGTCTCCATCTCTATCTCTCTCCCCCTCCATCTCTATCTCTCTGTCTCCATCTCTATCTCTCTCCCGCTCCATCTCTCTCTCTACCTCCATCTCTCTCTCTCTCCCCCTCCATCTCTCTCTCTCTCCCTCTCTCTCTCTCTGTCTCTATCTCTATCTCTCTCCCTCCATCTCTCTCTCTGTCTCCATCTCTATCTCTCTCCCCCTCCATCTCTATCTCTCTCCCGCTCCATCTCTCTCTCTCCCTCCATCTCTCTCTCTCTCCCCCTCCATCTCTCTCTCCCCCTCCATCTCTATCTCTCTCCCTCCATCTCTCTCTCTGTCTCCATCTCTCTCTCTCCCCCTCTCTCTCTCTCTCTCTCTCTGTCTCTATCTCTCTCTCTCCCTCCATCTCTCTCTCTGTCTCTCTCTCTCTCCCTCCATCTCTCTCTCTGTCTCTATCTCTCTCTCTCTCTCCCTCCATCTCTCTCTCCGTCTCTATCTCTCTCTCTTTCAAGAGAGGAATGAAAGTTGACACTCTCCTCTCTGCCACATTTCCCTGTTCTCCTCCAGGGAAGAATATGGAGGCTGTCATTCACTTTCACATTCAATGTTCTTGTTGCCCTCAATCATCACAGCACATGAGCTAGGTCATTCTGATATCACTTACTTTCTCACACCTAAGACATTAAAGAGATTGTTGCTTTACTTTTGATGCATGAACATATCACATTTCAGGACTTTTGATTGGCTGTTAGTCAGTTTGAGGGAAAACATGAAGATTGAAGACTGCCTCTGTTTAGCTCACACCTTCACCGTGTCAGAAGTTTCCAGATGGATACAAAAGTTAGACAAGCAAGATGATGGGGAAGCATCTCGGCAGGCAGTGGACCATATGGCTGTACTTTACTTACCAGTGTGGTGAAGATGTAGTGGTAATACTCTGTCATCATCCCCATAGCAAGAGCCTGGAGAGAGAGAGAGGGAGAGAGAGAAAGGGGGGGAGAGAGAGAGAAAGGGGGGAGAGAGAGAGAGAACATGTGAATGCTGAATGTATGAATCTACGGTACACATTGTGCAGTGTCAGTGCGTGTGAGTGTGAGTGTGAGTGTGAGTGTGTGTGTGTGTGTGTGTGTGTGTGTGTGTGTGTGTGTGTGTGTGTGTGTGTGTGTGTGTGTGTGTGTGTGCGCACGTGTGCCTGCGTGTGTATGTTACAGAGTTATGTGTGTTTCTGCGTATAAAATATATAAACCTCACATCCACTCTCCTCTAAGCCTGGTGTAACCATCTCCTCCTCCATCCATCCCTCTATCCCTGCATATCTCCCTCCCCTCTATCCATCCATCCATCTATCCATTTGCCCTTCTCTCTCTTCAACAGTGAGGGCTCACATTACTTACTAATGATGGCAATAAGCAGACCTAAAGGCCAGGATACACTCTCATCAGGGATAGAGAGGTAATGTTATGAGTGAGGAGGATGACTACTTTATTCTCTGCCTATGTTAATATACTGTACGCTGATCTCTATCAGAAGTGAGAAAAGAGGAAATAGTTGGAGCTCTATCTCTCTATTTCTCTCCCTCTCCCCCCTCTCTCTCTCTCTCTCTCTCTCTCCCTCTCCGTCTCTCTCTATCTCTGTCTCTCTCTCTGTCTCTCGCTCTCTTTCTCTCCCTCTATCTCTATCTCGGTCTCTCTCTCTCTCTCTGTCTCTCTCTCTCTCTCTCTCTCTCCCTCTCTCCCTCTCTATCTGTCTTTCTCTCTATCTGTCTTTCTCTCTCTCCCTCTCTCTCTATCTCTCTCTCTCTCTCTCTCTCCCTCTCCATCTCTCTCTATCTCTGTCTCTCTCTCCCTCTGTCTCTCGCTCTCTTTCTCTCCCTCTATCTCTCTCTCTCTATCTCGGTCTTTCTCTCTCTGTCTCTGTCTCTCTCTCGCTCTCTCTATCTCCCTATCTATGTCTCACTTTCTCTCTCTATCTCTCACTTTCTCTCTCTATCTCTCCTTCCCTCACTCATGTCTCTCTCTCTCTTCCTCTCTCTCTCCATCTCTCTCTCTCTCTGTCTCTCTCGCTCTCTCGCTCTCTCTCACTCTCTCACTCTCTCACTCTCTCACTCTCTGTCTCTCTCTCTCCCTCTCTCTCTCTCTCTATCTCTCTCTCTCTCTCTCTCTCTCTCCCTCTCCGTCTCTCTCTATCTCTGTCTCTCTCTCCCTCTCCCTCTCTCTCTGTCTCTCGCTCTCTTTCTCTCCCTCTATCTCTATCTCGGTCTTTCTCTCTCTGTCTCTGTCTCTCTCTCGCTCTCTCTATCTCCCTATCTATGTCTCACTTTCTCTCTCTATCTCTCACTTTCTCTCTCTATCTCTCCTTCCCTCACTCATGTCTCTCTCTCTCTTCCCCTCTCTCTCTCTCTCCATCTCTCTCTCTCTGTCTCTCTCTATCTCTGTCTCTCTCTCACTCTCTCACTCTCTCACTCTCTCACTCTCTGTCTCTCTCTCTGTCTCTGTCTCTGTCTCTCTCTCTGTCTCTGTCTCTGTCTCTGTCTCTTTCAATTCAATTCAATTCAATTTCCTTTATTGGCATGACGTAACAATGTACATATTGCCAAAGCTTATTTTGGATATTTACAATATGAAAAAAAAAAATGAGAATCAAAATTGTCAATGGGACAACAGTAACAACAATAACCAAGGGTCAAAATAACCATACATTGAACAATAACAATAAGCATACAGTAGAGTACATGTGCAGGTTGATTGGTCTGTCAGACACTGTCCCTCAACTTATGACAGGCAGCAATGTAGTGCGCTGCCAACCCACAGCTCTCTGCGTCCTCCCCCAACAGGACGGGTAGCCTACTCTCATCAGAGAAGTCTTTGAAACCTTTAATAAGGGTTTCAAATTTGGGAAAATGACACTCTCAAATTGTTTTATATTTTTCACATTTTGTCAGGAAATGCAGCTCCGTCTCAGGTTCTGCTATTGTGCAGTGGTTGCACAGAATTTCCTCTACAGGGAGTCAGGTTTTCCTGTGTCTACCCTTCTTCAGGCTGTGCTCACTGAGCCTGTACTTTGTCAAGGTTTTTCTAAGGTTTTGATCAGTAACCATGGTCAAATAGTTAGCCACGGTGTACTGTCGATTTAGGGCCAGATAGCACTGCATTTGGCTTTGTGTTTGTGCTTGTGTTTCCCAATAAGCAATGTAGTTTTGTTTTGACTGTGTTGTAATTTGGTTTATTCTGATTGATTGGATGTTCTGGTCCTGAGGCTTCAGTGTGTTAGTAGAACAGGTTTGTGAACTCAGCCCCAGGACCAGCTGGATGAGGGAACTCTTTTCTTTGGTCAGCTCTTGGCATTGCAGGGCTTGGTAATGATATGAGAGGGGGTCACTGTATTTTAGATGTTTCCTAAACTGAATTGGTCTTTTTTGAGTTTTTATTATTAGTGGATATTGGCCTAATTCTGCCCTGCATGCATTGTTTGTAGTTTTCCTCTGGACATGTAGGAGAATCTTACAGAACTTTGCATGCAGGGTTTCAATGGGGTGTTTGTCCCATTTGATGAAATCTTGTTTCACACCTCTCTGCCATAAAGTGCAATTGGTTCAATGACATATTCAATTAGTTTTAGCCAAATTTTATAGGTATTTCAATTTGCATTGGCTTTTTAATGGCGTAGAATGCCCTGCGTGCTTTCTCTCTCAGTTCATTCACTGCCAGTTGAGCTTATTTTTAAACCCAAGTAATTGTAGTGTGTGCAGTACTCTATATATTTTGTACTAATTGAGAACTTTGGTCTAATTCCCTGAGATCTGGATCTTCTCTGGAAAATCATTATTTTAGTCTTTTTGGGGTTTACTGCCAGGGCCCAGGTCTGGCAGTACTGCTCTAGCAGGTCCAGGCTCTGCTGTAGGCCATGTGCTGTGGTTGACAGCAGGCATAGGTCATCTGCGAAGAGTAGGTATTTAACTTCTGAATTGTGGAGACTAACACCAGGGGCTGAGGATTTTTCTAGAATAGTGGCCAATTCGTTGATGTAAATATTGAAGAGTGCAGGGCTCAGATTGCAACCCTGATGAAGGCCCCGCCCCTGGTTAAAGAATTCTGTTCTTTTCTTGACAATTTTTATGCTGCACGTATTGCCAGTATACATTGATTTAATTATGTCATATGCTTTACCCCCTACACCACTTTCAATAACTTTGTAGAACAGTCCTGTATGCCAAATAGAATCAAATGCTTTTTGGAAGTCGATAAAGCAAGCGTATATTTTGGTATTATTTTGGTGGACATGCTTATCTATCAGGGTGTGTAGGGTGTAAATATGATCAGTCATGCGATGTTTTGGTATGAATCCAATTTGGCTTTTACTCAAGACATTGTGCTTATTAAGGAAGTTTAGAACTCTTACATTTATAATACTACAGAAAACCTTCCCCAGGTTACTGTTCACACAAATGCCTCTGTAATTGTTAGGGTCAAATTTGTCTCCGTTTTTTGGGGTTATGAGTCCTTGATTCCAGATGTCAGGGAAATAACCTACACTCAGGATCAAATTAAACAGTTTTAATATAGCCAATTGAAATTTTGCACTAGTGAGTTTGAGCATCTCATTTAGGATGCCATCAGGTACGCGTGCTTTTTTACATTTGAGAGCCTGAAGTTTCTTATAGAGCTCCTGGTCAGTAATTGGGGAGTCCAATGGATTTTGATTGTCCTTTATAGCTTTTTCTAATCCATTCAACTTCTCATGAATTTGGCGTTGTTCTGCATTTGTGTCAATTTGAACGGTGTTGTAGAGTGTTTTAAAATGGGTTGTCCATATGTCACCATTTTGTATCGCTAATTCCTCTTGTTTCGATTTTTTAAATTCTTTTCCAATTTTGCCAGAAGTTGTTTGTGTTTATGGACTCCTCAATTAGTGTCAGCTACTTGCTGTTGTACTGTGCTTTTTTGGTTCTGAGTGTACGTTTATAGAGTTTTAAAATCTCACAGTAATGAAGGCGTAATTCACCATTATTTGGGTCTCTGTGCTTTTGGTTGGATAGTGTTCTAAGTTTTTTCCTTATAATTTTACAATCTGCATCAAACCAGTTGTCATCTGTGATCATTTTTGTTTAGTTTTTTTTCAATTTCAATTGTGCTTCTTTGTCACGCTCTGACCTATGAGAGCTGTGTTTTCTCTGTGTAGTTAGGTCAGGGTGTGATATGGGTGAGCAGTCTATGTTTGTTGTTTCTATGTTTAGTTCTTGTTTTTCTATTTCTATGTTGAGTTTTGGGATGATCTCCAATTAGAGGCAGCTGGTTCGTGTTGTCTCTAATAGGAGATCATATTTAAGTTGGGGTTTTTCTATTGTGTTTTGTGGGTAGTTGTTTTCCGTTTTGTGGTTGTTTGCTGTTGTTTTTGTTCCTTTGTCAAGTGTTTCATTTTTTCATTAAATAATAATCATGAGCACTCAACACGCCGCGCCTTGGTCCCCTCTATACGACTGCCGTTACATTCTTTTGCCGTTTGCCTGAATTGAGTTGATGTTTTTTACTGCTAGATTGATACCTTCTTTACTGTGAGTGAATGTGGTATCCAGAAAGTTATCTAAGAGTGTTTGGATATTTTGGTTGCAGGTTGCTTTCTGGTATTATTCTGTGCTGTTTTGGGCCCATCTGTATGATTTTCTGATGTTGTACAGCTTACTGGGCTGTGAATGTGTGGTTGTTTCCATGTCTGTTCTTTTGAGGAACAACGTAATTTGGCTGTGATCAGACAGAGGTGTTAGTGGCTTGACAGTGAATGAGCTGAGAGAGAAGGGGTAAATGTCTGTAATCATATAGTCTACTGTACTGTGGCCAAGAGGTGAGCAGTAGGTGAATCTCCCCAAAGAGTCCCCCCGTAACCTACCATTGACAAAGTACAGACCCAGGCTTCTACAGGCTTCTTTCCCTCACCCTATCTCTCTCTCTCTCTCTCTCTCTCTCTCTCTCTCTCTCTCCCTCTCGCTCTCTCTCTTTGTCTCCCTCTCTGTCTCTCTCTCTTTCCCTCTCTCTGTCTCTCTTTCTCCCTCACTCTGTCTGAATTTAGATGATATCACTGCAGACAGACAGATGACTGTGGTCATTACCTTGGTCTGATCAGTGGTGGCCATGTTTTGCTAAAATAATTACAGACTCCTCACCTCTATGTCACTATATCACCTGTTGTTGGGATATTATGTCTTATAGGTGAACATCTCACAAGGCCATTTGCAGAAGAAGCCCCTGTTATTGCAGCTTTATACTGTGAGTCTACTCTGTGTGTGTCTGTTAGGGCCTTTGGCTGAGAGCCCACCCTATTTAAGCGCTATAAATGTGGCTTGGTCTCCTAGGCAGCTGGGACAGGTGTGTCGTGCTGCAGTTCTCTGACAGCTTCGCTAAACCATTAGGAATCATAGATGATGATTGTGCAGGGAAATGGAGAGTGATTAAATGGGAAAGGGTCAGGCCAGTAATTGCTGCCGGTGTCAGGTGGGTACGGTAAGTATCCATGTGGGTTGAACATACTCTAATCTACTCACCAATAATGCACCTAGCATTACCCCATGGCCATGAGGTTTCATAGCCAATAAGGGTGCAGAATGTAAATGATTGTATTTCCTTTTCCAATCAGATGACAACATTCAAGTGGACCTGATGGAATTCTGTGTTTCTTAGCCAATCAGATATCTTCAATCCTATTATGCACTGCACTATATCCGTGGACACCACAGAGGGATTGGGGAAATCTGCAGTAATTATAACTCGTCCTTTAGGGATCAGAAGCAGAATGATCTTTTAGCACCTGCATATCATAGGCATTTGGCCACCTGCATATGAACTCTAGAGGAAGGCCTACAGAGGTTAACATGAATCATTTGAAGCTGGATATTTAGCATGCAGACAGTCCCACAATGGCACTATAAACGACAGTTAAACCACCACCAGTTGTTTGTTGTACGGTAGAAGATTGATCTGCGTCTCTAAAGAGTACCATGACTGTCGTCCCAGAGTGAAATGAGGAGAGGAATCCTTCCATCACTGAGTCAGGCGGGTGTCTTGTAATGAGGATATCAGGGAAAAGTCCTTCATTACCCCCCATTACCAGGGAGTAGCTCATAAGCCACTAGCTAATGATAGGTGTCCTTGACCTTCATAACCAATCACCAGCTACCACACTGATTAAAAAAGCCAAGCAGGAGAGAGTGAGGGAGAAGGACTGAGTGCCAGGGTGAGTCATGTTATCTTTAATATTTGATACATCCTGGAAGCAGGAGGAGGAATATTCATGTTTTTAATTGAGTCAGTATAAAACATCCTCTCTTTCTGTTTCAGGTGTAGCTGATATGCTGCATGACTGAAAGGACCTTAGAGGATATTCTTTCTTTCAAGGAAATGTACAAAAAACATATTTTGCACCCAGTTTGACAAAACTTGTCTGAATTGACTGGGGATTGTGACTTCTCACTCATCCACACACAAACACAGACACACATCACTACCCCTCCTCACACACACCTGTTTTAGGATGCCAGCAGCCATTTCGTGTCCACAGTCGAAGATGACGTGGAACTCCTTCCCTCTCTTCATCTCCTTGAGGAGAGGCTTGGCGTCCTTGGTGTCCGCTGGCAACTGGCGGATCTTCAAGCGGATGTTGTAGCGAGATGGAGCCTTTATGAGCTCCTGTAACCGAATAAGACCTTCATAGGAAACACAGAGACAAAAAAGAAAGTGTGAGAGGGAATGAATCAATGTACAATACGTATACCATTTTGAATAGGGAAAGGGGGATACCTAGTAGTTGTACAACTGAATGCCTTCAACTGAAATGTGTCTTCTCCATTTAACCCAACCCCTCTGAATCAGAGAGGTGCAGGGGGCTGCCTTAATCAACATCCACGGCACCCAGGGAACAGCAAGATAGCTTCCTTGCTCAGCAGCAGAACAACAGATTTTTACCTTGTCAGCTCGGGGATTCAATCCAGCAGCCTTGTGGTTACTGGCCCAATGCTCTAACCACTAGGCTACCTGCCGCCCCAAAAATGTCATGTTAATTCCATTTCTGTTGCAAACAGTGCAGGCTCCCTATTTTCCAAAGATAAACTACAAATATGTATCTCTGGTAATTGAAGTTTTACTCTGTATTCATTTGACTCCCTTGGTTTTAATTAGTAGTAGATAAGGAAGCTCCATGAATAGATGTCTAATATCATTCCAATTTTAATGAAATCCATCCATCTGTCAACTTGTCTTGCATCTCTTCCCACCTCCCCCCTCCTCCTTCTCCCTCCTCCTCCTCTTCCATCCTCCTCCTCTCCCCTCCGCCTCCTCTCCCTCTTTCTTTCTCTCCTTTCTTTGCACTATTGCACTATTGCACATTTCATTCCACTTCCTCATTTCTTAATATTTGTCTGTATCCCTCCTGTTCTACCTCCACCATCTATGTTTCTCTCAAAGCTCTGTTTTTTCTGGCGCCACACTGTATCTTACCAGAGCCAGTACCACAGACCTTGATGCTAGAAGAAAACGGATCCCAACAGTATGAATTCCCCTTTGAAAAGGAAACCAAAAAGACATCTATCAATACTCCACCTGACTTTTATCATTCATCACTGATACATTGAATTCACGCTCATTATCGATCCATCTACAGTGCTTCTCCAATATTAATTTAGCACCGATGCTACATGTTTTCCACCGCGGTAAAAACTAGGATTTACAAGATATATATATTTTTGCCGATACATGCTTTTAAATGGATACTCGTTGGCTCAATGACTGAAAGTCTATGGGAACAGATAGCATGTCATTGCGCTAACATCTAAATTCCTACATAGAGATATAGGACAAAGAGCCACTATGGCTGAAGAATTCTTACAAGTGTTTCCAGTCATCTGTAAGTGCAATCAATAATCTGTTCCCTGGTTCAGTACTGTATAGACCTGCCACAGTAACAGTCACAGTCACAACCATGTAGTTGTTATTTTCTGCAGCCTGCAGCCATACAGGCAGTCCCCAGCTGGTTGGCCCATGGCATTATTTGTTTACTTCCTGTTTCTACTTGAGCGCACAGCACCATGGGACACCAGCGCAGCTCAGCTCACAGCTTGTTGTTGAGTGTTGAGCAGCAGCCAGTTCCCAAGCCTTCATTAAATCACTACAACACTCTGTCGCACACTGATGATGATGCCCCACGGTGGCGCCCTCTCGCACGCTGATGATGCGTCATTGCCCGTGACAAAGTGGACACAGTAGACACAATGGAGGGCTGAGGACCTCGCCCACTCTGGGTCACTATTAACTAACACTGCAGAATACATATACAATGAGCCAGAGAGAGGAAGCAGTGTAGCTACTGTATGGCTGCAGACTATGGCTGTGACTGAAATAGGCTACCTATTCCTAGTGCACCTATAGTGCATGCCCTGGTCAAAAGAAGTGCACTACAAAAGGAATATGGTGCTATTTCAGACGCAGCCTATGAAGAAGACCAGCTGGCCATCTCAATTTGGGCAGAAACCCTTAGTTAGACTTCATTGCACATCAGCTTGTTTCAAAATGTTCATTACCTGACCATCACAGTTAGTTTAAATAGCTGCTTTGTTGGCACCAACAAAGGCCCATGGTGATCACAGTGAATGTTAAGCAGATGGAGGCGCTTGTGAAAAGCAGTTGTTCTTAAATCAATTAAAGAGTTATGATCCCGATCTACAATTCTGTCGAAATTTGGAATTCAGACAAAAGTGAACGTTGGGTATGTGAGTGTGTGTGTGTGTGCATGTGTGTGTGCATGTGTGTATGTGTGTGAAGTTTGAATGTAGTCCGATCTGGCTGGGGTGTTTAGTTTTGCGAGAGCTTTCCACTGCAGGAGCAGTGCTCAGTGTTTTACAGTTAGTTAGTTAACTTCTTTGGGATGGGGGCAGTATTTTCACGGCCGGATAAAAAATGTACCCGATTTAATCTGGTTACTACTCCTGCCCAGAAACTAGAATATGCATATAATTAGTAGATTTGGATAGAAAACACTCTAAAGTTTCTAAAACGGTTTGAATGGTGTCTGTGAGTATAACAGAACTCATATGGCAGGCCAAAACCTGAGAAGATTCCATACAGGAAGTGCCCTGTCTGACAATTTGTTGTCCTTCTGTTGCATCTCTATTGACATTACAGCATCTGTGCTGTAACGTGACACTTTCTAAGGCTTCCATTGGCTCTCTAAAGCCGCCAGAAAGGGGAATGGGGTGTCTGCTGTCTCTGGGCAAAGTACAGCAGCAGAGTTTGGGGACAGTGAGACTGGAGATGCGCGGTCATGAGAACTCGCCATGTTTTTCTTTCAGTCTTTGAATGAATACAACGTTGCCCGGTTGGAATATTATCGCTATTTTATGAGAAAAATAGCATAAAAATTGATTTTAAACAGCGTTTGACATGCTTCTAAGTACGGTAATGGAATATTTTGACATTTTTTGTCACGAAATGCGCTCGCGCATCACCACTTGATTGAACAAAACATGCATGTATTGTATAACAAACTGTCCTAGGAGTGTCATCTGATGAAGATCATCAAAGGTTAGTGCTGCATTTAGCTGTGGTTTGGGTTTATGTGACATATATGCTTGCTTGGAAAATGGCTGTGTGATTATTTGTGTCTATGTACTCTCCTAACTTAATCTAATGTTTTGCTTTCGCTGTAAAGCCTTTTTGAAATCGGACAATGTGGTTAGATTAACGAGAGTCTTATCTTTAAAATGGTGTAAAATAGTTGATTGTTTGAGAAAATTGAATTGTGGTATTTTAGTTGGTTTTGTATTTCGCGCCGTGCGATGCCATTGGCTGTTGGCTAGGGGTTTCGCAGGCGGAACGGGGTTCCGCTAGCGGAACGTCTGTCCTCAACAGGTTAACATTGGTAAAACCACCCTGACCCCTCCGACTGCTGCATTCGCACATCATAAACAACATGTCAGAGTACCTCTTTCTCGTTGTCACGACTTTTGCCGAAGTCGGCTCCTCTCCTTATTCGGGCGGCGTTCGGCGTCACCGGTCTTCTAGCCATCGCCGCTCCATTTTTCATTGTTCCATTTGTTTTGTCTTGTTTCCCCGCACACCTGGTTTACATTCCATAATCACACTACATATATATTCCCTCTGTTCCCCCCATGTCTTTGTGTGGAATTGTTTTTGTTACCTGTTTTGTGTGACGCGCCAGGCTGGTTTTTCTCCCGGGTACCGTGTTTAACCCGAAGTATGTTTATTGTTAAACATTTGCAATATTGTGAATGTTGTCACGCTTTCACTTTTGCTATTTGGCTGGAGGTTTTTACGCAGTTGCGTCCGTCTGTTGTTGCTTCTGCCAAATAAAGTGTGCGCCTGATCAACTCTCTGCTCTCCTGCACCTGACTTCTCTACCAGTAGCGCACAACCTGACAGAATTCCACACCTCCCATGGAGTCAGCAGGAGCAGGTACCCCGATCCGAGGGGTTGAGGAGCGCGTCCGAGAAGACTCGGCGATGCTGCAACATCTCGGCGCAACGATGGATCGCGTTGTCCAGACCATGGACCGCTGGGAGAGACAGGGAGTCTCTCCAGCGTCTCGACCAGCACAACCGGGGTTACCACCACCCGTCCCCCCTGTATCCGGTCCCAGTGGGATGCGTCTCGCCCTTCCAAGGGAGTATGATGGGACGGCAGCACGGTGCCAGGGATTCCTATTACAGCTGGACCTATACTTGGCCACTGTTCACCCGGCTCCCTCGGGAAGAGAGAGGGTGCCCGCCCTCGTCTCGTGCCACTCGGGGAGAGCTCTGGAGTGGGCAAACGCTGTGTGGGGAGAAGGAGATGCGGCGTTGGACCACTTCAAGGAGTGAACGTCTCTTCCACCTGAGGCAGGGGACGAGGAGCGCCCAGGAGTTCGCCCTGGAATTTCGCCTCTTGGCAGCCGGAGCAGGATGGAATGACTGAGCCCTCATCGACCACTAGCGATGCAGCCAGCGCGAGGATGTCCGTCGGGAGTTGGCCTGCAGGGATGCCATCATCACCTTTGACCCGCTGGTGGATCTGTCCATTCGGTTGGATAACCTGTTGGTCACCCACGGACGTCCAGAGAGGGCTCTGTCGGTTCCAGCTTCCAGCACCCCCGCTCCGGTGCCAATGGAGCTGGGAGGGGCTGCACTCAGGGAGCCCGGAGGAGGGGCCTTCACGTGCACCATCTGTGGCCGCAGAGGGCACACTGCTGGTCGGTGCCGGGTTGGTGCCTCTGGGAGTCGAGGCAGCAGGCAGGGCTCTCTGGCATCACCCCAGGTGAGTCTGCACCACTCTCATCCAGAGCCCTCTGTTGTCCACCTGTTTGTGCATGTTTTTTCGCCTGAGCTTTCCCCGCATTCCCAGCATAAGGCGCTCGTCGATTCAGGCGCGGCTGGGAATTTTATTGACAGAGCATTCTCCCTTAGGTTAGGGATCCCCATTGTTCCTGTGGTTAGACCCTTCCCGGTACACGCTCTGGATAGTCGACCATTAGGGTCCAGGTTAATTAGGGAAGCCACCATCTCCCTGGGCATGGTGACACAGGGGGGTCACAAGGAGAGAATCAGTTTCTTCCTCATTGACTCTCCTGCGTTTCCCGTGGTACTAGGCTTTACCTGGTTAGCTCATCATGAGCCCACTATTTCATGGCAACAGAGAGCTCTCACGGGGTGGTCGTGAGAGTGCTCGGGGAGGTGTATAGGGGTTTCCGTTGGTGCTACCACAGTGGAAAGTCTAGACCAGGTCTCCACCATGCGCATCCCCCCTGAATATGCCGATTTGGCTCTCGCCTTCTCCAACAAGAAGGCGACTCAATTACCACCCCATCGATGGGGGGATTGTGCAATAAATCTCCTGGTAGATGCCACACTTCCCAGGAGTCCCGTGTATCCCCTGTCACAAGCGGAGACGGCGGCTATGGAGACATATGTCTCTGAATCCCTGCGTCAGGGGTACCTTCGGTCCTCCACTTCACCCGCCTCCTCGAGTTTCTTTTTTGTGAAGAAGAAGGAGGGAGGTCTGTGCCTGTGTATTGACTATCGAGGTCTAAATCAAATCACGGTGAGGTACATTTACCCGCTACCTCTCATCGCCACGACAATTGAGTCAATGCACGGGGTGCGCTTCTTCACTAAACTGGATCTCAGGAGTGCTTACAACCTGGTGCGTATCCGGGAGGGAAACGAGTGGAAGACGGCGTTCAGTACCACCTCGTCATGCCGTACAGGTTGATGAATGCTCCATCAGTCTTTCAATCCTTTGTAGATGAGATTTTCAGGGACCTGCATGGGCAGGGTGTAGTGGTGTATATCGATGACATTCTGATATACTCTGCTACACGTGCCGAGCATGTGTCCCTGGTGCGCAGGGTGCTTGGACGACTGTTGGAGCATGACCTGTACGTCATCCCTTACCCGTTCCACAACGGCCTTGGTCACACCTGTCGGTGGATTTTCTTACCGATCTTCCTCCCTCACAGGGAAACACCACGATCCTGGTCGTTGTGGATTGTTTCTCTAAGTCCTGTCGTCTCCTCCCTCTGCCCAGTCTCCCTACGGCCCTACAGACTGTGGAGGCCTTGTTTACACATGTCTTCCGGCACTACGGGGTGCCTGGGGATTTAGTGTCTGATCGAGGTCCCCAGTTCACTTCGAGAGTCTGGAGGGCGTTCATGGAACGTCTGGGGGTCTCGATCAGCCTTACCTCAGGTTTTCACCCCGAGAGTAATGGGCAGATGGAGAGAGTGAACCAGGATGTGGGCAGGTTCTGGTGGTCTTATTGCCAGGACCGGTCGGGGGAGTGGGTGGTATTCGTGCCCTGGGCAGAAATGGCGCAGAACTCGCTCCGCCACTCCTCCACTAACCTCTCCCCCTTCCAGTGCGTATTGGGGTACCAGCTGGTTCTGGCACCGTGGCATCAGAGTCAGACCGAGGCTCCTGCGGTGGATGACTGGTTCAGGCGCGCGGAGGAGACATGGGAAGCCGCCCATGTTCACCTCCAGCGGGCAGCGCTGCGCCACAAAACCAGCGCGGACTGTCACCGCAGTGATTCCCCAGGGTTTAAACCGGGAGACCGGCACTGGCTCTCGACCCGAAACCTGCCCCTCCGACTGCCCTGTTGAAAGCTGTGTCCGCGGTTTGTGGGGCCATTTAAGGTCCTGCGGAGAGTGAATGAGGTGTGTTACAGGTTACAGCTTCCCCCCGATAACCGAATTAACCCTTCATTCCATGTGTCTCTCCTCAGGCCGGTGGTGGTTGGTCCACTCCAGGAGTCTGAGGTACGGGAGGTTCCTCCGCCCCCTCTGGACATCGAGGTGGCCCCAGCATACTCCGTTCGGTCTGTCCTGGATTCGAGGCATCAGGCGAGGTGACTTCAATACCTCATGGAGTGGGTGGGGTACGGTCCGGAGGAGAGATGCTGGGTGCCGGTGGAGGACATTCTTCGTTACTGCGGGAGTTTCACCGTCTCCACCCGGATTGTCCTGCGCCTCGTCCTCTGGGTCGTCCCCGATGCAGTTGCGTCCGTCTGTTGTTGCTTCTGACAAATAAAGTGTGCGCCTGATCAACTCTCTGCTCTCCTGCACCTGACTTCTCTACCAGTAGCGCACAACCTGACACTCGTCCTCTCCCTCTTTCTCACACACTTTCCACCTCTCTCCCCTGCTCACTCTCCATCTCTCTCTCCATCACTCACTCTCTCTCTCTCTTCCTCTTTCTCTCTCAATCTCTCTTCCTCTCCCCCCCTCCCTCTCTCTCCCCCCCTCTGTCTCTCCACCCTCTCCCCCTGTCTATCTCCTCTGATGTCTCTCGTGCTATTTCTACCTGGCAGATTCACCCCTCTTCACCACCCCAACACTCTGCCTGAGACCACAGCAATCCGGAGAGAAAAATATGGAGAGAGAAGTGGTGATCTGTATTGACTGTGTCTAATGCCTTGTGACTGCCTTCTCCAGGATCCATATTTAACTCTGCATGAATATTTCATCCACTCAAAGCGTTTATTAGGGGCCGTCTGGGAGTCTCCTGGGTGTAAAACAGAACAGCCCTGTGATAAATATCCTGTGAAGAGAGGTGAAGACGCACCAGCAGCAACCCTCTCCTCAAGTATTCTGCTCCAAACTTCCTCGAAGAACCGCTCATAGGGTGAGTTTCCATTGCAGATCATCCATCAGAGGTAGAGATGTAGCAGGGTGGATCTCAATAGTCTTGTTTCCTGACCTTGTCTCCTTTCCTTTGTCTGCACCAATGTTGAACTACATATAGCGTGTATCTCAATAGTCTAATGGTCTCGTTTCCTGTCCTTGTCTCCTTCCCTTTGCTCTAATGTTGAAATATCTTCCTCAATTGTCTAAAATTCCATCCTCTCCTCGCCTGTGTTCAGAAGCCACTTTAGCCTATTGTGTGATTCTCCTGGAGGTCTATCTATGGCACAGAGAGTGTTGCATGATGGGAAGCGGGAGTCCGGGAGGACGGAGTGAGTGGAGTAATGGCTGTGTGAGTCACGCGCCTCCCCAACAATCTGCGGGTCAAGGTTAATGTAGCCCTCTCTGCATCGCCAACCTTATTTATGTTCCATTAAACGTGTTGAACAAATTGAAAAAAGATTAAAACGTGTTTCCGGTCAAAGGTTTTAATAGTGATTCAGGAATGTGTAAGGATGGAAGGAAAGAATTCTACTTTGTGGGAGATACACACATCCATGTGTCTCCTCTCTGCTCATAAAGTGTGGACCACTTTACTCTATGTATTGAGTTTATAACTGTCATATTTTTATTATTTTTTAACTAGGCAGGTCAGTTAAGAACAAATTCTTATTTTCAATGACGGCCTAGGAACAGTGACAGCCTAGCAAATACAACTGCCTTGTTCAGGGGCAGAACGACAGATTTGTACCTTGTCAGCTCGGGGATTTGAACTTGCAACCTTTCGATTGCTAGTCCAACGCTCTAACCACTAGACTACCCTGCCGCCCCAACTGTCATTGCAACTGTCATTGCAACTGTCATTGCAACTGTCATTGTAACTGTCATTGTAACTGTCATTACAACTGTCATTACAACTGTCATTACAACTGTCATTACAACCAAGGCCTTAAGGAGTTTTCCCTCAGGGAACACCAATCATTAGACAGACGCAACAGACACTACACCAGAAGTGTGCTGCTAACTGATGCTTTCTTCTGTAGCTGCTATGTGTTTGAAGACGGGCGGCCATGTTGTAAGAACACAATGTGGACTCATTAAAGTTAGTTCCCTGGAACATCTGGTCGTCTGTTGCTATGCATGGCGTAGTCGGCACAATAACATCTTGTCAGAGTTCCAAACAGCTGGTGGAGTTTAATTAACATTGCATGTCACCAACAACACTGATGTGACAGGTTCAATAAAACAATCTTAAAAGTTTACAACAACAAATAAATGTGAAAGTAGGCTACAAGTTATTTTTTGTCTATTTCTATTTTAAAATTGTTCCTGTTCACTGTAAAAACATCCCATTTTAGGAAGATTTCCTTTTAACTACAGTAACTACAGTACTTTGACCCTACTATGAAACATACAGCACTTGAGAGAAAACTAAACAAAACCTCTCCAGACCAACAGAATTCAATAGACAGTAACAGAGAAGCAAAAAGTACAACCAAAGTGATTAAAATCACTTGGAAAATCCAAATGATCACAGCGTTTATGAAAATGGCATTTCGCAAGCTACATCATCACAGCAGTACCTATTAACCCGATGCAGCCAAAGCTGAATTATCATGGCATTTAGTAGAACGACAGCTAGCGGGCCTCTCTAAACAATCTGCAGTGTGGTAGTGGAGCGTATGATGGGATTGGTGCGGCTGGTGTGTGTTTTCACTCACACACATCAAATTGAAACAGATTACTGAAGGGGTCCTGGGACTCTAGAGCCAATCACTTCCACTCAACTTGACTCAGTCTCAAGTACACTTAAATATCTCTCAGCCTAAGCAAACACACACACACACACACACACACACACACACACACACACACACACACACACACACACACACACACACACACACACACACACACACACACTGCACACACACACACACGGATGGACGCATGCTTGGACGTACCTGCACACACACAAGGAGACACACTCACAACACACAAATAAATAGACTAGCAAATAACAAATGCCTTTTTTTCAAATGCCAAATAGTTCTGTCAAAAATAGAATTAAATAAAACAATCCCTTTTTGATTACAACAAGGCAATCAGCCACTCCTCTGTAAACATTTTGCTACACTGGGGTTTAGGCCGACCTTTCAACTAACTCAATTACAAAAAAATGTCAGGCAGATATGGGTCAAAACCTCTCCCATAACAGAATTACACCCATTTGACACACAGTAAATTACCTTTTCCTCAGAAGAGTCATGCGGTGTACATTTCAATGATGTTTTTTGTTGTGTTTTTTTTTTTAATATATATTGTTTTGTTCTGTCATAAAATGCAACCATAGGAATTCTCGAAGGGATCCTTGCTGACAGCTATATAGAGGAAAACAGAGTGAAAACTGAGTGATGGCTATAGAGTGGCTATTTAGTGGTGTTGGATGGAGTGGCTGGTCGTTGGGTCGTTAAACATCTCTTTGCTCTTAGGGACCCCCCCTCTAGTCTACCACCTCTACGGTCGGTCGGTTGCAGTCGGAGGATGTTGTCAAGGAAACCGGGCCATAAACATAGAGCCAGGGTGATTAAACTGTCACTCTCTCCCTCCCGCCATCGATGAAGGAAGGGAGGCTGGGACTGGGGGGGATATTTATAGGAGTAACCACCCTATCCCTGCACCATGGTGCATTCCACCGTCTCCATCTCTCCCTCACTACCCAATACAACTCCAGTGTAACATGACTCCCATAACGTTGTGATGTGTTGCTAGGAATACTACCACCACAACACAGGATGTAGATGCCATTGCCTTTGTGCCATTACAAAGTTGAGCTGTTAGAAGAGGGCCATTGTGGCTATTGATTTACTTGTATGCTCTCTGGTTCATGGAGAAACAGCCCAATGAGAAAGCTGTTTCCTGTTCCACTCTGAGGCAAGAGCAGTAGGGCAATTGGGGTGTGAAGGAAACATGGCTTAGAATAAACGAGTCCCTTCTGAGAGAATTACATGGCAATATAGGGCTTATCCAATATGTTGGACAATATGTTTTCACACACATAAAAACAGTCAAGGTAAGCAGGCCTACACATTTCCCTGTTTAAAAGAAGATTAATCAATCGCACTCCACACTGTCCTTTCCCACCTGGACAAAAGGAACATCTATGTGAGAATGCTGTTCATTGACTACAGCTCAGCATTCAACACCATAGTGCCCACGAAGCTCATCACTAAGCTAAGGACTGTGGGACTGAACACCTCCCTCTGCAACTGGACCCTGGACTTCCTGACAGGCCGCCCCCAGGTGGTAAGGGTAGGTTGCAACACGTCAGCCACACTGATCCTCAACACTGGGGCCCCTCAGGGGTGTGTACTTAGGCCCATCCTGTACTCCCTTTTCACCCACGACTGTGTGGCCAAACACAACTCCAACACCATCATTAAGTTTGCTCACGACACAACGGTGGTATTTAGGCCTGATCACTGACAACGAAGAGACAGCCTATATGGAGGAGGTCAGAGAACTGGCAGTGTGGTACCAGGACAACAACCTCTCCCTCAATGTGAGCAAGACAAAGGAGCTGATCGTGGACTACAGGAAAAACGCGGGCCAAACAGGCCCCGATTAACATCGACGGGGCTGTAGTGGAGCAGGTTGAGAGTTTCAAGTTACTTGGTGTCCACATCACCAACAAAATATCATGGTCCAAACACACCAAGACAGTCGTGAAGATGGCACGACAAAACCTTTTCCCCCTCAGGAGACTGAAAATATTTGGCATGGGTCCCCAGATCCTCAAAAAGTTCTACAGCTGCACCATTGAGAGTATCCTGGCCGGTTGCATCACCACCTGGTATGGCAACTGCTCGGCATCTGACCGTAAGGCGCTACAGAGGGTAGTGCGTACGGCCCAGTACACCACTGGGGCCAAGCTTCCTGCCATCCAGGACCTCCAGTCACCCAAGTCATAGACTGTTTTCTCTGTTACCGCATGGCAAGCAGTACCGGAGTGCCAAGTCTAGGACCAAAAGGCTCCTTAACAGCTTCTACCCCCAAACCATAAGACTGCTGAACAATTAATCAAATGGCCACCAGACCATTACATTGACCCCCCCCCAAATTTGTTTTGTACACTGCTGCTACTCACTGTTTATTATCTATGCATAGTCACTTCACCCCTACCTACATGTACAAATTACCTCAACTAACCTGTACCCCTGCACACTTGACTCGGTACCGGTACCCCCTGTATATAGCCTCGTTAAGTTATTGTGTTACTTTTTTTTTTTTTTTACTTTAGTTTATTTGGTAAATATTTTCTTAACTCTTCTTGAACTAAATTGTTGGTTAAGGGCTTGTAAGTAAGCATTTCAAGGTCTACACTTGTATTCGGCGCATGTGACAAATAAAGTTTGATTTCATTTGATATTATTACCTGAATCATTCCAAACATCCCATTCAGGTCTCTTTCCTTCTCATCCTCGTATCTTCAACCATTATCTCGATGAGCACATGCATTTATTCACTATCTATTGGCTCACCCCGTGTCAACCTGCTACGTCCACTAACATCTTCATTAACAGGGTGTTAGGGATCAGCCAGAATCAATGTTTGCCCAACGATGCCTATCTCACACTGAGCCCTACTGAACGAGGGCTGTAGAAAACCTGCAGGGCACACATGTAGTGAGGTAATAATTATCATTTAAGCATATTATATATACCTCACATGCAACTTGTAATAAGACTATGCAATTAGCCTATTATAATGTATATCTGACTCCATAAAGATAATTAAAATATAGAAGCAAGCATTAGGCAATAAGTTGACATTGACTAGCAAGAATTGGTCTGAGATTTCTCTATATCAAAGGCAGATATTTAATTAACATTGTACAATGAATGGATTCACATACAAGGAATAAAGCTTAAGCTACATGGAAATACTGATGTTAACAAAGCATACTTCTAGGCATATAGATCCTAAGGTTTACTTAGAAGACAAAGCATGAACAAAGAGATGCCTAGAAGCCTAGGAAATGAAAATTGATCATACAACCTTCCACCATGGACTGGATACAGGATAAGAGAGAGAACAAAGGCATTTCATTCCATTGATAACATGTGAAGGTGTAACTCTTTCAACTCAAAACCAACCACATTGACCAATCAAACGATACCAAGTTTACAGTGTAACCTGACCACCAAGGCCCAATCATCACAGGGTGTCACAGTATTTAAAGGCTTGCATGGGGGATGAGACCAATGTAAATAAGACATAATTCCTGAGTGGACCATAAAATCCCTTCGCATAGATTCATTTAGAGTTCGCCCTGTACAGATAAACAGGTGACCACAGAGATCATACATACAGTACATGCATACATATGCCTTCAGAGTCATGGACACTATATTATTATTCACACATTTAATAGTCGGTCCTCTGGATACTGTAACAGAGAGATACATTTTGTCCCCTCAGATGGGGAAGGGCTGACTAGTCCTTGGGCATTGTCCTTTGTGCTTTCCTTGTGTTCCTGGACCATTTACCATGCAGCTCCAGGTGACAGAGAACACAAATCGGGGCTGAGCCTTCACACAAATACACACACACACACAGACACAGTAGGGTTGAATATTTTCCCGTTATTTTACAAATGTTCCATTCCGAAAATAAATCACTTTTTTCCCTGGTAACCCGGTATTTCCTGCCAAAACCAGAAGTGTCCTTCAAAAGCATCATAAAGCATATAAATATGTCTGGATTTGATTAGAGCTTTGATCAGCATGAAAGCCTGATGCTACCTGAGCCTGATGAGCCATATATTAAATACATTTTATAAGCCATACATTAAGGACATTTAATGAGCCCAAGACAAAAAAATCCCAAAATATTGTGCCATTATCCAATACATATATGATATAGTCTACTGCAGATTATGCACGACAGAAAAACATAAAAGCCCATATAGATGTAGCTAGCTTTATGCTCTGTTGGGTAAATAAATGAAACTAGCTCCAGTAGGCTAACCTTCTTCAGTGTGAACTCTATTACTGTACTGCATTGTATTGTACTGTATTATATGGACTTGAATTACACACATCGTTCAAACCATGATAAATCAGAAGAGAATATGTGATTCTGGTGCAGCATATGCAGCCTACTACAAAGTTACAAGTATAGGCTAGAGAATTAGATTTTAATTTTTAAATATAATAGGGCCTATTTGTATAATTAGTAGGCTGACACATATTTACCTTTCATAATATTTCCCCTAATGTTATTAGTCTACCAACTCTTTCTCTCTCTTGTTGAGTCATTCCTTCCTCACGTTCAACAGTTAAATGAAATAAGTTTTGTTGTCCTTATCTTCCTCATTCTAATGACATCCTTCAATAATATAGGACTAGAATTAGATGCAGAAGACTTTCACTTCTCTTCACGAAGATTGAATGGTTATGGGTCTGAATAAATAACTGATATATCCTACCATCGTGTGTTCTCTCTTCTTTCAAACTACCCGTGAGTTCTATTGGCTGCTGTATTTAACATTCAGCAGAAATGCAACAAAAAAAAATGATGTCTAGCAAGCTATTCTAGTCTGGATTTTCTTGCATGGGACTCCAAGAGCTAAGGAGCGTTTTTTAAGGAGAGAGGCCAGCGGAGCACAAGTGTTTGCGTATTGCGCAAGAGACAGAGAGTATAAATTAGAAGCTTATTATGCATAATCTATCATTAATTAGCTAAATATAAGGCTAATACTGAATTTAATTCATTACCTGAAAGGCTAGGACATCTATATATAGGGCTATATATCAATCTAGAACAGGATTATCTATTTTGGATGGAGTTGATGGAGAGAAAGACTGCGAGAGTGCTCGCACGTGCACTGATATAAAGCAATGATATTCGAGTGATAGGCTGTTTTAAAACTCTACAGCTGCAATTATTAAAATAATAACTTTTACAATTAAAAACCAAGGTGACCCTGAAAGCCAGTGGACATGGGTAAATTAGACACGCATTCAGTCTTTATATTACTGTAGCATAGCCTATGCTGCAGCAAATGTAGGCCTACCTATCACTAGAAAGAAAGTTACCATGATGAGATGATAGGTCTACATGCATTGTGATCTGCACGCCATACTGAGATGGGCTGTCTGTCTCTACCCTAAGCGTTGATTCATCATGCAGAGGCCGTAGAGAAGCCATATTTACCCATTGCATATTAATTTCAATGCAATGCCTTTCTCAATATCTAAAATATGAAGTATTAGGTACAGGATGAACATATTGAAACCTGTAAACTTTCATTTGCCCAAAAAGTTGTTTTGGACACTTCTCTGGTTTCTATTTTGTTTTTCTTGGTTGATTGTAGTTTTTTGGGAAACAGATTTTGAAGTATGATCTAAAATAAGGAGCGGCGACAACGAGGTTCTAGCTCCAGCCTGTTTATTAATCTAACCCACGCATGTCATACATAGGTACGGATACCCCCAAGGGACATCCTACCCCATCTTCCCCTCTCCCATGAACAAGAACTCAACATGCATAACCAGTGAAGCATAACTGAAATGCAATTTGGAAACCAGTATTATTCTCTAACATGCTACTTCACATCCTGAAACAGTATGAAAGCATTAAATCACACAGTATGAACATTAACTTAGTTACAGTCTCTTTTTGCTGGGTATGGTCCCCAACAGTATGTTTTCTCTTCATGTAACATAGTCTTTCAGCCACTCTGGTGGCTTCACATCCCTTTTTGGGCGCTTGTGGCTCTGTGAGCATTCTCTCTCCATCACCCTCTTTTTGTGCATTTTCTGTGGCCTCAGTCTGTGTGGCTGGTAGATCTGGAAGAGCTCTGAGGTGTGTTTTGTTCCTTCGTACCTCTTCTGAGCCTGTGTCCACCACATAGGAGCGTGGGGCATCCGCTTTCCTCAGCACTATTCAGTCAGCTCAGGCCTCTCCTTAGCACGGTGTCTCTGATTAAAGTCTCCAGTTTGCGTTTGTTTCAGCCTTTTGTCCCTCTCAGCGAAGGCCTTCCTGTTAGGCCATCGGGGTTTAAGCTGAGCCGGCGAGACAGGCAATGGGGAACGCAGCCTCCTGCCCATCAGGAGCTCGGCAGGCGACAGCCCATGATGCAGTGGTGTAACTCTGTAAGCTAACAGAGCCCTGTATGGATCCTTGTTCTTTTTCAGCAGTCCCTTGACTGTTTTCACAGCTCTCTCCGCCTCACCATTACTCTGTGCATGGTAGGGGCTACTAGTCACATGTGTGAAGTCATATTCTGCGGAAAAGCAGAAAAGGAGCTTGCAGAGAACTGGAGAGCGTTATCTGTAACCAGGACCTTAGCAACCCCTTGCCTGGAAAAAATTGACTTTAATCCATTGATAACACCAGCTGATGTGGTTATGGGTGTCTTTGCTATTTCAATGTATCTTGAGTAGTAATCTACCACAAGCAGATAAGTGTAATTTTTCCAATAGAACACATCTGTCCCAACCTTTTGCCATGGCCGTTTTGGCAGCTCTGTTGCCATCATTGGCTCCGGACGACAAGGTTGACATTTTGTACAGACCTCACACTTGGCCACCAGCTTGGCAATCTGAGTACTCAGACCAAGCCACCACACTGACTGTTGAGCCCTCAGTCTGCATTTGGTTATCCCCATGTGTCCATCAAGCACTCTGTCTAGCATTTCTGGTTGTAGAGTCTCTGGGATAACTATACATTGTCCTTTAATGAGAAGGTCTCCATTACAGTGGAAGTCACTTTGGTGCACCCAATAGGGTTTCAGCAGCTGAGGCAGTTCCTCCTGCCTGGGCCATCCCCTTTTGCACTGCTGCACTATCTGTCGGCAGATGTGGTCTCGTTGTTGCTCCTCTGCAATCTGCTGCAGTTTGGTCTGAGATGCAGGTAGGCTGTCCCTTATTGCATTAATGGACACCTGTACCTCACCCTCTAGACATTGCTCCTCCTCTGATAATGGACGTTTAATTGGGGCCCTGGAGAGTGCATCTGCTGTGATCAGTGCCTTCCCTGGCACATACACCATCTTGTGGGTGAACCTCAGTAATCTGAGGCGGAAGCGCAGAACTCTGGGAGGCAAGTCGTCCAGTGCTTTTGTCCCTAACAGAGCCAACAGTGGTTTGTGGTCAGTCTCTGCTGTAAAACTGCAGGCCAATAAGGTATTGGCTGAGCCTTTCACATGCCCATGTGATAGCCTTCTCCACTTGAGCATACCTTTGCTCTGTGTCGGGAGATGTATGCTATTGGATGCCACTCCATGTTGTCCTGCATCTGTGTGAGGACCGCCCCTAGCTCAAAGGATGATGCATCTGCTGATACTTTTGTCTTAGCGTGGGGACGGTACTGGGCCAGCACTCTCTGTGAGGCCAGGTCTCCTTTGATTTTGTCAAACGCTACCTGTTGCACGTGACCCCATGACCAGTCATTCTCTTTGGCTAGTAAGTCTCTCAGAGGTTTGGTTGTATCTGAGAACTGTGGGAGGAACTTACCCACATATGTGGCCATGCCTAAGAAGGTCCTGACTACAGCCACATTCTGGGGTCTGGGCATATCTGTGATGGTGCTGATCTTCTCCGGGTCTGGCTCTTTTCCAGCTGCACTGATTTTGTGTCCCAGGAACAAGACCTCTGACTGTGCAAAAGTGCATTTTTCATTGAGTGTCAGGCCAGTCTCCTGGAGTCTGGTCAGAACTGCTGTGAGCCTTACATCATGTTCTGCTCTGTCCCTTCCGCACACGAGCACATCGTCCACGTGGACTATGACGCCACTCAGCCCATCCAACAGCTGGGACATGCGTCTTTGGAAATGCTCAGGACCGGAAGCGATTCCAAATGGCAAAACATTAAAACAGTAACGGCCAAACGG
The DNA here is from genome assembly GCF_965601325.2 of Salmo salar. Taxonomy (NCBI): domain Eukaryota; kingdom Metazoa; phylum Chordata; class Actinopteri; order Salmoniformes; family Salmonidae; genus Salmo; species Salmo salar. The sequence continues at coordinate 28,175,943 of NC_138292.1, forward strand.
TGTTATAAACGTTGTGAGTGCCCTATTCTCTGATGACAGCGGTATCTGCCAGAAACCTGAGCGGGCATCCAGCTTTGTGAAGACTTGTGAGCCATCCAACTGAGCCAGTGACTGCTCCACTGATGGTAAGATGTGTCTCTCTCTGCAGAGTGCCTCATTCAAGTTAGTCATGTCCACACAGATCCTTATGTCCCCATTGGCTTTTGGGACCACTACCATCCCTGCACACCAGTCTGTGGGACTCTCTATTTTAGACACCACCCCAATTTCTTCCATCCTCCCCAACTCTTCCTTTACTCTGGCCAATAAAGGGATAGGCACACGGCGAGGGGTGGTAAGGGCATAGGGGACAGCATCCTCTTTCAGGCGGATTTTGTAGTCACCTTCTATCCTTCCTAGACCAGAAAACACTTTTGGGAATTTATTTTTGAAAACCTCACCTGGGTCCTCCAGTACGCTCACTCTCTCAATGAGTTGCAATGCTTCAATTGCTGGCAGCCCCAGCAATGGTTTGGCTAGAGAGTCAATGACGAAGACAGGCTGGATGGCACTTTTGTCTTTACTCTCCAGTTTAATCACCAAGTGCCCTACCACTGGTAAAATCTTATTACTGGGCCCGTAGTTTTTTGTTTGTAGAGAGCAAAGGGCCATCTCTGCTATAGCTATACAGCCTAGTTGGGATAGCTGTCACTGCTGCCCCAGTGTCTAGTTTAAATGACACAACCTCCCCATTGAGTTTAATGTCTGAATGCCAGCCAGCATTGTTTTCCTTTACTACTCCCAGAAAGATGCTGTCCTGCTGTACCTCCTCTGAGACCTCATGCATTTGCTTTAATCGACAGACAGCTGAAAAGTGTCCTCTCCTGTGACATTTCCTGCATTCCGCATCCTTTGCTGGGCAATCTTTCCATCTGTGGAAAGGGGATTTCCCACATTTGCGACAAACACTTGAACTAGCTACTGGTGTTGTCTGTGATTGTTTTCTCCACGTCTGTCTCTGTTCTGTGTTCCCCTCTGTTTTTTTAGCTCGGTATGAAAATGCATTTATTTCCTCACTCTCTTCGCTCTGCAAGGAGCTGCTGTCGCGCAGCATCGTCTGCTGTCTTTTTACTGTCTCACTCTGCCTAACCTGGTTTACAGCTTTGGACAAGGTAAGCTGGGAATCCAACTGTAACTTTTCAGAAAGTGATATATTTCTTATTCCCACTACAATCCGATCTCGGATCAGCTCTTCCCTGAGCGCGCCAAACTGACAATGTTCTGCTAGTTTGTGAAAAGCTGTGATAAAACTGTCGGTGGTTTCACCCTGCTCCTGTTTGCGCATATTAAACCTAGCTCTCTCAAATATAATGTTGTGTCTCCCTACAAAATGCATTTCAAAACAGTCTTTAACGGCACTGTAGTTAAGTTTCTCTTCCTCAGTCAACGTTGAAGCATTTAATATATCCTCGCCTTCATCACCCATAGTGTAGATCAGTGTATTAACTTGAAATGCCTCATTTTTCACGTTTAAGCCTGATGCTACCCTGTATCCTTTCAAAGCGCCTGATCCATTTCGGCCAGTTTTGAATGTCCATACAATCAAAATTCTCCAGGGGACTAATGCGAAATCCGTCACTGGCCTGTCTGTGTTTGCGCCAGAGCCCGTTGAACTTGGAGTCACAAACCCTGAAATCCCGCTAGCTTCTTCCTCTTGCAACATGTTGCTTAGCAGTAACTTAGTCCTTGCTCGTTAGCTAGCAAAATAATGATATGCGTTGTTTTATCTCCCTCCCTGCATTGAAACAGCCTGAATGTATGATTTACTTGGTACGTCCTTCACGTTTATGTCAATTTTAAAACCACGTCTGACACCATGTAGTATGATCTAACATAAGGAGCGACGACAACGAGGTTCTAGCTCCAGCCTGTTTATTAACCTAACCCACGCATGTCATACATAGGTACGGATACCCCCAAGGGACATCCTACTACAGATTTAAACTGAATTAAATTGAAAGCAAAATGGTTTAAGTGATAAAATACTGGCCAATGGAGCCCCAGTGTGTTTCTGAGAGCATGTGAAGACCTGGCAGTGTTGTCCTGAGCCTGGACACACACACAGACATCCTGTCCTGAGGCTGGCTCCCTCCTGACCCCTGGCATATGGCACATGTACCCTGCACGCTGAGACGTTTGCTGCCTGCTGTTGTAACACTGGAACACTGGCCATCTGGGGACGAATGGGGGGGGGGGGGGGGGGGGGGGGGTAGGGCTACAGGGCTACTCTACTGTACAGGACTATAATCATAGTCTATATTACCGGTGAAGGTGGACAAGGCCTTTTGGGTTTTTTGATATGGTAATTTAGCAGAGCAGAACTGTTGACAATGGCGGACATATATTTAGTATATGTGGCCCATCCGAGTACCGAACCCACAGCCCTTATGCTGCCAGGCCAGTACCATGGTCTGTCTACTGTAACTCACTAAGCTGTTGGAATCACTGTGAGAAAAAGTAAGGGTGATGGAGGGTGTGAGGTACAGTACAATAAGTGATCAGTTACTGAGCCTGTTCTGTGGTCATAGACCACTGTGACTGAAACTGTTCTGTGGTCATAGACCACTGTGACTGAACCTGTTCTGTGGTCATAGACCACTGTGACTGTGAAGGTATGAGGCACAGAACTGCAATGAGGTGGTTCCAAGCCTGTTCTATTCATTCTATTTCTATGCTTTCTAGGCACAGTGGCTGGACAGACAGGATGTGAGCCTTGCTGTGTTGTCTTCATTGATAATGGTTTAGGGGTCTTACCTGTGCTGTCATCATAGACAACGGTGACTGTCTTCCACTTGAAGAAGTGAACCAGGTCCAAAATGGCCCGGCTGAGAGAGGAGAAGTCTGGGTAGAGGCTGACGTAGAAGGAGTCCCTGTTGTCAGACACCTGGTGCTTCCATTTGGTCTGGATGTGGGGCACGCCAAGCGCGTTACAGATGGACTGGACCGCATTGGCCGACGAGCTGTGGGAGGGCCCGAAGATGGCCGCCACCCCCAGAGATAGTTGGTCGCAGGCTGGTGGAGGAGACAACGTTCAGTTAATCCTTTATTCAGTGGTTTATTGGTTTATTCAGTATTATATGACATGCTACTGTTAGTTCCTGGAGGATAAGTCATGGATTTCCCACTCCACTATGGCAAGCTGTCCGTTCGTATGGTTTTGAATGACCATCATGAAGCATATTTGGAAGGAAACCAGTGACAGTGTAAAATGTATGAGCAAGATCTATACACAGTAGGCCAGCATAATATATGAAAAGATTGGCAACCGTTTGTAACAATAACATTCTGCATTCAAATGACTTAATTTAATGAAAGGAGAAAACGCTTCAATCACAGAAAAAGGATATAATGGCCAGTAATCGATAAGACACTTTGGATGCGTATGAAAAAGCACCCTTTTCCCAATAATGTTCTACTTTGAACAGACCCTTATGGGGTTGCCCTAATGACGCTGGACAAAAGTAGCGCACTTTATCGGACAAAGGGTGCCATTTTAGATGCAGCCTTTGAAATGTCAGGCCTAATGCAACCAGTAAAACTATAGATTATTGCAGTTTATAAACCTGTCTCCAGGGAGACAACCAGCTCTGTGAATTAGTATTACTGCTGAGTCCTTAGCAGAAACCAATCAATTGTCTCGGTTTACGTTTCAACTGCACAGACAAGGGATGCATCCCAAATAGCAACCTATTCCCATATAGGGCACTACTTTTGACCAGATTCCTATGGGGCAGCTCAATGGGCCCTAATCAAAAGTAGTGCACTATAAAGCCTAAAGGGAATAGGTTGCCATTTTGGATGCGACCATCCTCTTTCTACACCTGATTATAATTGTCCCAATCCAACCAATGAACTACACATGAGCCCACATTTACTGGGTGGGTGGGAACGCACTAACAATGCTAAATAAGATAGGAGAGTCACACAAATAGCAAGCAAACGTCAGATTAATATTTGTATATTTTAACACTTGAATATTGAATATCTATGAATATTGTTCCAGGAGACCAGCACCAGTCATGAATCTGGGTGTGAATGCAGCTTTCTGAATTGCATTCATAACACTTGACCTTTTCTGGAGGCTTCGAAGCTGTCGTAGATGTTTATCCGTTGGATGTCGTATGTTAGCGTTGTGTTTGGCAGTAGGGTTCTGTTCCTGTTGATTGTATTTAAAGCAAATTTAAAGGCTAGTTCCTCAGCACCTGACGGCCCCGACTCAATGGACTCGAATATTCCTCCTGAAAACAAACAGAGACAAGAGACAGTTGGTTTAGTACAGTAATTGAACAAGGTGGTTGATGAAATCACATTTAATGTTGAGAGAGGATTGTTCTTGACTCATTACATTTACACATGTGTGTGATTATGCTGTTCTGTCTTTTACTCATAATTCAACAATCTCCTAATTTAAATAGAAAGGTTAATCAAATACAATTCACAAGATATGGAAAAGATATTGAAAATATAATTCCATCAAGTCCATCGAGACCTTACTATTCACAATAAAATGAGTCAGATATTTTGCACATCACATCAGCTGGGGATACTTTTTGACTCAGGCTATGGGGGTACTTTTAACACTGACACATGACTAAAGCAAAAGCTTTCAGACACGTTAAGGCTTGGACAGTTTCCAACAGGAATCTGATCCAGGGGGATGTACTACTGTAAGAGAAACTCCTGTAATGTACTGTAGAGTGATGCACTCTCTTCAGAAAGACTGGAGTGGAAAGTGTGTTTAAAAGTGCCGGCTGTATAGCCAACAGCCCTCCGGTGAATTCATCTGACAGCCAACAGATGAATGGCTGCCGGAGAGGCTTGTGAGGGGAGGGGGTGGAACTCTTAGATCAATGTGCCCTGATTGGCCGGCGGATCAATCAATCAAGCCCTTGGGGAGCGCTGGAGCACAGCGGCGGGAGATTGAAGTGTTTTGTTTGGGTTAGCCCCCTGGCCTGCCCCGTTGGCTCACAGTCGGTCTGTCTGTCTGTCCGTCTGTCTGTCAGAGGAAGCTGTCAGTAGATTCTATGGTTTATTTACTCCTACTGTAAAACTCCAAAAGCAGCAACTAAACAGAGGACCAGGACACTTGCAGAATCAGCAACTAAACAGAGGACCGGGACACTTGCAGAAGCAGCAACTAAACAGAGGACCGGGACACTTGCAGAAGCAGCAACTAAACAGAGGACCGGGACACTTGCAGAATCAGCAACTAAACAGAGGACCGGGACACTTGCAGAAGCAGCAACTAAACAGAGGACCGGGACACTTGCAGAAGCAGCAACTAAACAGAGGACCGGGACACTTGCAGAAGCAGCAACTAAACAGAGGACCGGGACAATTGCAGAAGCAGCAACTAAACAGAGGACCGGGACACTTGCAGAAGCAGCAACTAAACAGAGGACCGGGACACTTGCAGAAGCAGCAACTAAACAGAGGACCGGGACACTTGCAGAAGCAGCAACTAAACAGAGGACCGGGACACTTGCAGAAGCAGAAACTAAACAGAGGACCGGGACACTTGCAGAAGCAGCAACTAAACAGAGGACCGGGCCACTTGCAGAAGCAGAAACTAAACAGAGGACCGGGACACTTGCAGAAGCAGTAACTAAACAGAGGACCGGGCCACTTGCAGAAGCAGTAACTAAACAGAGGACCGGGACACTTGCAGATGTGCCAACTAAACAGAGGACCGGGACACTTGCAGAAGCAGCAACAAGACACAACTCAGGAAAAGTTTCTCTCCTCTCTCTCATTAGTATTCTTCTCGTGGGAGAGCTCTATTTTGCATGCCATAATGAGTTGGAGGGAATTAATAAGCATCAGTTAATCGGGATGTACTATAATTGGAAGCCTGAGCTTTCGGAATCGGTCCGTTCACATGAGAGAAGCACCGTTTCTTGCTGAGAAGAGAATGTCTCTGTGGCTCAATTGAAAGAAAGAGGAGAGAAGAGAAGCGAGTGAAAGACTAAACGACTGACCGACCATGTAAATGTGAAAGAAGAAGATGAATCAGACTGGACAGATTAATGCGAAGACGTGACAGAGGGAGTAGGTGATGAATAAGAATATGTGTAATGTGTAACTCCTTTGTACTACAGGTTACGATAAGTAAGCATTCACATGAAAAATGAGAGCAATGTAGAAGGCAGATTGAACTGAAGGTCAATGTATGAGTACCATACATACAGTACTGATGAAGTGAATGAAGTGGTATAGGTATGGTATAGGTGGGTGAAAGGTTAACGCAATGACGTTAAATATTAATAGTATTATACGATTACAAGGGACAATGAGTGTATGGATAGGTACAGGTCTATGTGTAGTGTGAATATGACAATGAGGAAGCTAGTCTAAATGAGATTGTGGGGATGAATGTAAGAGAGTATGGTCAGCAGTGAAGGGGTAGATAGGAGAACAGGTGGGCTAACATTAAGTAAGGCCTATGTAAAAAGGCTGCCCCATTTTCACACACAAAAATCATGTAGTGTATCTTTAGAGGGCTTTCATTGAATTTTGACATCCAGATAATAACAGTGACATATTGAGTTCCACCCAGCGAGTAGCTAGTCCCCCTGCTGACTGGTGGCTTGTAAGGTTCTTTGATTTGATACTATAAGCCCATAGATCCACAGAGCTTACAGCAGACAGAGATCTGATATCCACTACAGAGGTGACAGCTCTCATAATACCTGACAAAGAGAAAATAAGAGCAAAATCACCATAATGTTGATCCCCAAAACACACAAGTCAGAGGTCACAAAGGGACATGGGCTTTGAGACACCGTTGGAGACAGGGACACAAGCATCGGGTGGGAGGTAGAGGGGGTATGGGAGATTATCTGAGGCTGGTGTAGTGGCTGTGTGGTGGCTGTGTGTTTGTTCGTGTGTGTGTGTGTTCGTGTGTGTGTGTTCGTGTGTGTGTGTGTGTGTGTGTGTGTGTGTGTGTGTGTGTGTGTGTGTGTGTGTGTGTGTGTGTGTGTGTGTGTGTGTGTGTGTGCCTGCGTATTGAACCAAGAGGGATATTCCCTGGCGCACGCTATGCAGACTGGTTCAGCACAGATCCCAGAACAGGAATCAGTCAGGAGAGAATCACATCAATCAACACTTCATCAATCTGGGGAAATGACATTAACAGACACAAACTGACCACAGCAGAGCACTCACCACAACCTGGCTACTCCGACCAATCACAGAGAGTTTACAGAGCCGTATCACCCGACCTAGCCAAACAGACCCTCTTGAGCTCTGTCCCAGAATAGATCCCAAACCAAAACCTCAAGCTATAGTTTGTCACAAAAAACATGTACCACGGTTTTGAAGGCTGTATCCTGCTGCTGTTGGCACCATGGTATTGTAGACCTTCACTACCGGTCGAAAGTTTTAAAACACCTACTCATTCAAGGGTTTTTCTTTCTTTTTTATATTTTCTACATTGTAGAATAACAGTGGACATTAAAACTATGAAATAGCACACATGGAATCATGTAGTGACGAGAAAAATGTTAAACAAATCAAATCAAAATATATTTTATATTTGAGATTCTTCAAATAGCCACCCTTTGTCTTGATGACAGCTTTGCACAATGGTGATATTCTTTCAACCAGCTTCCTGAGGTAGTCACCTGGAATGCATTTCAATTAACAGGTGTGTGTCACGTCTTGACCATAGTCAGATGTGATTTTCTATGGTAGAGTAGGTCAGGGCGTGACAGGGGGTGTTTTGTGTTTTTCTATGTTTTGTATTTCTATGTTTAAGTTCTAGTTTTTCTATTTCTATGTTGTTGTTTTTTGGGTTGATCTCCAATTGGAGGCAGCTGGTCCTCGTTACCTCTGATTGGAGATCATATTTAAGTAGGGGTTTTTCTTCCTGGGTTTTGTGGGTGATTATCTTTTGAGAAGTGTTTGTTTCTCTCTGCGTCACGGTTTGTTGTTTTGTAAATTCAGTTATTTATGTTTTGCAAAGTTTCACGGATTTAATAAAATGTGGAACTACAACCACGCTGCACTTTGGTCCGATCCTTTCGACAGCCGTGACAGAATCACCCACCCCAAAAGGACCCAGCAGCGTGCCCAGGAGCAACAGAAATGGACCTGGGAGGAAATTCTGGACGGAAAAGGACCCTGGAGGCAGGCTGGGGAGTATCGCCGTCCGAGGGAGGAGATTGAGGCAGCTAAAGCTGAGCGGCTGTACCAACAATGAGGCAAGGGCGAGAGACACCGGGAGATTGGCAGAGTCAGGTTGGAGACCTGAGCCAACTCCCCGTGCTTACTGTGGGGGGCGAGTGATCAAGAAAGCACCATGTTATGCTGAGATACGCACTGTGTCGCCAGTGCGCAGCTACAGCCCGGTGCGCTCCGTGCAAGCTCCTCACAGGTGCCGTGCTAGAGTTGGCATTGAGCCAGGAAGGAGTATGTCTGCTCAGCGTTCCTGGTCTCCGGTGCATCTTCTTGGCCCAGGTTATCCTGCACCAGCTCTACGCACAGTACCCCCAGTTCACCAACACAAACCTGTGCGACCTGTCACAGCGCCTCGCGCTTGTTGGGCTACGGAGGTTATCCAGCCAGGACGGGTTGTGCCAGCCATAAGCGCCAGACCTCCAGTGCGCCTCCACGGCCCAGTATACCCTGTGCCTGCTCCGCGCACCCGGCCTCAAGTGATGTTCCCTAGTCCAGAACTCTCTGCGACGTTCTCTAGTCCGGTGAGACCTATTCCAGCTCCACGAAAGAAGCCTCCAGTGATGATCCATGGCCCGGAGCCTCCAGTGATGATCCATGGCACAAAGCCTCCAGTGATGATCCATGGCACGGAGCCTGCAGCGACGGTCCCCAGTCCGGAGCCTGCAGCGACGCTCCCCAGTCCGGAGCCTGCAGCGACGCTCCCCAGTCCGGAGCCTGCAGCGACGCTCCCCAGTCCGGAGCCTGCAGCGACGCTCCCCAGTCCGGAGCCTCCAGCGACGCTCCCCAGTCTGGAGCCCCCAGCGACGGCCTGCAGCGGTGGCCTGCAGCCCAGAGCCTCCAGCAATGATCTACAGTCTGGTTCTTTCGACGACGATCCACGGTCAGGTGGTAATAAAGCAGAAGGATCAGCGGGTGGAGCGGGGAGTACGCCCCGATCCGGAGCCGCCTCTTCTGCTGGAGGTTAAGGTTATGTGGACTGCATTTGAGCCGCCATAGACACTTGTCACCCTCCCTACCATCCCTTTTGTTTTGTGGTTTCTTTTGTTTTAGGTGCATTTGGAGTCTGCACCTTTGGGGGCGGGTACTGTCACGTCCTGACCATAGTAAGATGTGATTTTCTATGGTAGAGTAGGTCAGGGCGTGACAGGGGGTGTTTTGTGTTTTTCAATGTTTTCTATGTTTAAGTTCTAGTTTTTCTATGTTTTTTTGGGGGGGTTGATCTCCAATTGGAGGCAGCTGGTCCTTGTTACCTCTGATTGGAGATCATATTTAAGTAGGGGTTTTTCTTCCTGGATTTTGTGGGTGACTATCTTTTGAGTAGTGTTTGTTTCTCTCTGCGTCAGGGTTTGTTGTTTTGTAAATTCAGTTATATTTTGCAAAGTTTCACGGATGTAATAAAATGTGGAACTACAACCACGCTGCACTTTGGTCCGATCCTTTCGACAGCCGTGACAGTGTGCCTTCTTAAAAGTTCATTTGTGGAATTTCTTTCCTTCTTAATGCATTTGAGGCAATCAGTTGTGTTGTGACAAGGTATGGGGTGGTATACAGAAGATAGCCCTCTTTGGTAAAAGACCAAGTCCATACTATGGCAAGAACAGCTCAAATAAGCAAAGAGAAATGACAGTCCATCATTACTTTAAGACATGAAGGTCAGTCAATATGGAACATTTCATGAACTTGGAAAGTTTCTTCATGTGCAGTCCCAAAAAACATCAAGCACTATGATGAAACTCGCTCTCATGAGGACCGCCACAGGAATGGAAGACCCAGAGTTACCTCTGCTGCAGAGGATAAGTTCATTAGAGTTACTGTACCAGCCTCAGAAATTGCAGCCCAAATAAATGCTTCACAGAGTTCAAGTAACAGACACATCTCAACATCAACAACTGTTCAGAGGAGACTGTGTGAATCAGAACTTCATGGTCGAATTACTTTTTAAAAAAAACAACTAAAGGACACCAATAATAAGAAGAGACTAACTTGGGCCAAGAAACATGAGCAATGGACATTAGACCGGTGGAAATTTGTCCTTTTGTCTGGAGTCAAAATGTGAGATTTTTGGTTTCAACCGCCGTGTTTTTGTGAGACGCGTGTGGGTGAACGGATGATCTCCATATGTGTTCCCACCATAAAGCATGGAGGAGGAGGTGTTATGGTGTGGGGGTGCTTTGCTGGTGACACTGTCTGGGATTTTTTTAGAATTCAAAGCACACTTAACTAGCATGACTACCACAGCATACTGCAGCGATACGCAATCCCATTTGGTTTTGGCTTAGTGGGACTATCATTTATTTTTCAACAGGACAATAACCCAACACACCTCCAGGCTGTGTAAGGGCTATTTTACCAAGAAGGAGAGTCGAGTGCTGCATCAGATGACCTGGCCTCCACAATCCCCTGACCTCAACCAAATTGAGATGGTTTGGGATGAGTCGGACCGCAGAGTGAAGGAATAGCAGCCAACAGGTTCTCAGCATATGTGGGAACTCCTTCAAGACTGTTGGAAAAGCATTCCAGGTGAAGCTGGTTGATAGAATGCCAAGAGTGTGCAAAGCTGTCATCAAGGCAAAGGAGAATCTGAAATATAAAATATATTTTCATTTGTTTAACACTTTTTTGGTTACTACATGATTCCATGTGTGTTATTTCATAGTTTTTATGTCTTAACTATTATTCTACAATGTAAAAAATAGTACAAATTAAGAAAACCCTTGAGTAGGTGTTATGAAACCTTTGACCTGTAGTGTACCTATGGTAACTCTGGAACCAAGGGGCCACACGTACCAAGTATCTAAGAGTGCTTATTCAAGATCAGTTTAGGTAGTTTAGGCTAGATCACAATAAATAAAATGACATGTCTGGGGGGACCTGATCCTAGATCAGCACTCCTACTCTGAGACACTTGATACATACGGCCCCTGGTCTAGACACTGGAGAATGGATCAGTGTGGGCACTGGAGAATGCCCTTTCCCGCTCAGCTGGTGACGTGTTCTGTGATCAGACCACTGGGTCTTCCTCAGCCCATACATCCATCAAAACCCATCAATATTAACACCCCTAATTAATGATCAATGGGGTCTTCAGCATCCCTGAATTATTAATCCAACAAGGATACCAGCGCCGTGATCAATGTCATCACATCATCCACATCTTTCTGTGCCAAGAAGGGAGTGTATAGCTTCATTTAAATCTCAGTAAGCATGTTTGGCCACATCATAAGGCAGCATACTGACAGACATGTGGACAAAGGATAATTCATCATTCTCTTGCTGCAATATGAAAACCAAATAGAGATGAATGGTAGTGAAATTCATATTTCTTTGCTGATCAATCAGCTTTGATAGGAAAGCACTGAGCTCTCCAAAGGTGTATCAATATTGTCATTGAGTTGCCTCTAACCAAATATTGGTGATACATTCAGCCCCAAAAAATAACTTCATAGATCTTCATTGTAAAAGGTTTAAACACTGTTTCCCATGCTTGTTCAATGAACCATAAACAATTAATGAACATGCACCTATGGAACGGCCGTTCCACAATAACAGCTTACAGACGGTAGGCAACTAAGGTCACAGTTATGAAAACGTAGGACACTAAAGAAGGCTTTCTACTGACTCTGAAAAACACCAAAAGAAAGATGTCCAGGGTCCCTGCTCATCTGCATGAACGTGCCTTAGACATGCTGCAAGGAGGCATGAGGACTGTAGATGTGGCCAGGGCAATAAATTGCAATGTCCGTACTCTGAGACGCCTAAGACAGCACTACCGGAAGACAGGTCGGACAGCTGATCATCCTCGCAGTGGCAGACCACGTGTAACAACACCTGCACAGGATCGGTACATCCGAACATCACATCTGTGGAACAGGTACAGAATGGCAACAACAACTGCCCGAGTTACACCAGGAACACACAATCCCTCCATCAGTGCTCAGACTGTCCACAATAGGTTGAGAGAGGCTGGACTGAGGGCTTGTAGGCCTGTTGTAAGGCAGGTCCTCACCAGACATCACCGGCAACAACGTCGCCTATGGGCACAAACCCACCATAGCAGGACAGAACTGGCAAAAAGAGCTCTTCACTGACGAGTTGAGGTTTTGTCTCACGAGGGGTGATGGTCGGATTCGCGTTTATCGTCGAAGGAATGAGCGTTACACCGAGGCCTGTACTCTGGAGCGGGATCAATTTGGAGGTGGAGGGTCCGTCATGGTCTGGGGCGGTGTGTCACAGCATCATCGGACTGAGCTTGTTGTCATTGCAGGCAATCTCAACACTGTGCGTTACAGGGAAGACATCCTCCTCCCTCATGTGGTAGCCTTCCTGCAGGCTCATCCTGACATGACCATCCAGCATGACAATGCCACCAGCCATACTACTCGTTCTGTGAGTGATTTCCTGCAAGACAGGAATGTCAGTGTTCTGCCATGGCCAGCGAAGAGCCCGGATCTCAATCCCATTGAGCACGTCTGGGACCTGTTGGATCGGAGGGTGAGGGCTAGGGCAATTCCCCCCCAGAAATGTCTGGGAACTTTCAGGTGCCTTGGTGGAAGAGTGGGGTAACATCTCACAGCAAGAACTGGCAAATCTGGTGCAGTCCATGAGGAGGAGATGCACTGCAATACTTAATGCAGCTGGTGGCCACACCAGATACTGACTGTTACTTTTGATTTTGACCCCCCTTTGTTCAGGGACACATTCCATTTCTGTTAGTCACATGTCTGTGGAACTTGTTCAGTTTATGTCTCAGTTGTTCTATCTTATTATGTTCATACAAATATTTACACATATTAAGTTTGCTGAAAATAAACTCAGTTGACAGTGAGGACATTTATTTCAGAATTCCTACTTCACAATCAGTCTGCACCAGTGGAGTCTGGAGGCTTTTAGGAGGAGCTATAGGAGGACACGCTCATTGTAATGGCTGGAATGGATTAATTAAATGGAATGGTATCAAACACCTCAAACATGTGGAAACCACTGTTGACTCTGTTCCATTAATTCCATTCCAGCCATTACAATGAGCCTGTCCTCCTATTGCTCCTCCCACCAGTCTCCTCTGGTCTGTACCTTGTTTGCATCAGCATCAACTCCTGTAGACTAAGTCAATCATATATTTGGGCCAAACTGATACTACGTTGGAATGTCAATATACAGTATACTGAACAAAAATATAAATGCAACAATTCAAAGTTTTTACAGATTTACAGTTTATATAAGGAAATAACTCAATTGAAATACATTCATTAGGCACTATGAAATCTATGGATTTCACATGACTGGGAATACAGATATGCATCTGTTGGTCACAGATACCTTAAAAAAAGGTAGATCAGAAAACCAGTCAGTATCTGGTGTGACCACCATTTGCCTCATGCAGCACGACACATCTCCTTCATAGAGTTGATCAGGCTGTTGATTGTGGCCTGTGGAATGTGGTTCCCCCTCCTCTTCAATAGCTGTTCGAAGTTGCTGGATATAGGCGGGAAATGGAACACACTGTCGTATAAGCCGATCCAGAGCATCCCAAACATGCTCAAGATCTAGTGAGTATACAGGCCATAGAAGAACTGGGACATTTTCAGCTTCCAGGAATTGTGTACAGATCCTTGCAACATGGGACCGTGCATTATCATGCTGAAACATGAGGTGATGGTGGCTGATGAATGGCACAACAATGGGATCTCATCACAGTATCTCTGTGCATTAAAATTGCCATAGATAAAATGTAATTTTGTTGGTTGTCCGTAGCTTACGCCTGCCCATACCATAACCCTACCACTACCATGGGACACTCGCTGACATCAGCAAACCACTCACCCACACAACGCCATACACGTG
>NC_138292.1:28195000-28395000 GCF_965601325.2 Salmo salar
GTTCAAAGCCTGGGAAAAAAGTTGCGGCTTATAGTCCAGAAATTACGGTAATTAATTGAAATTGGAATTTACTTCCTGAATTGACTAAATTGAAATGGCATTCACCCCAGTAAAGAACAAGAGTCACAAGATCACTACAACAAACCTGTACAGACGTGGTACCCTGTAAATTGGGAGAATGGTGCCAAAGCTCAGACTGTGACTCAAATTCAATCAATTCCACATTCAGAACAGAACATTTCAGCTTCACTCAGAATGTTTACCCTGCATTGCAAGGACAGGTGTGGTCTCTGGACAATAACCAGAGACAATGTCCTGTAAAGGAATAGCTTGCAGGGTGCCTCGGTTCTAACACAGTTAAAACTTTTGATAAACCTGGGGCCTGAAGACTCAATACCAACCGTGACTCATACCCCATAGTCACACACAGGAACACATCTGAGTAGTACAGAGCTGTACACACATAGACACACACACAGCTTCAACACCAGCCAAAGTCCCAGAGAGGACAACCTTAAAATGACACACACATACAGACACACACAACCTCTCTCTCTTAGTTTCACACACACACGCACACAACCTCTCTCTCTTAGTTTCACACACTGTAACGCCCTGGCCATAGAGAGGGGTTTTTTGTTCTTTATTTTGGTTAGGCCAGGGTGTTACATTGGGTGGGTGTTCTATGTTCGTTTTCTAGGTTTTTTGTATTTCTTTGTTTTGGGCCGTGTGTGGCTCCCAATCAGGCACAGCTTAAGTTCGTTGTTGCTGATTGGGAGTCACACATAAGGAGCATGTTTTTCCTTTGGGTTTTGTGGGTAATTGTTTCTGTAAGTGTTTTGCACCTGACAGGACTGTTTGGCTGTCAGTTTTCTTATTTTTGTATAGTGGTCTTTCTGCTATTAAATATTCAATGATGAACACTAACTCCGCTGCACCTTGGTCAACTCTCTCTCCCGACAGCCATTACACACACACGCACACAACCTCTCTCTCTTAGTTTCACACACACACGAACACAACCTCTCTCTCTTAGTTTCACACACACACACACACACAACCTCTCTCTCTTAGTTTCACACACACACGCACACAACCTCTCTCTTAGTTTCACACACACACGCACACAACCTCTCTCTTAGTTTCACACACACACGCACACAACCTCTCTCTCTTATTTTCACGCACACAACCTCTCTCTCTTAGTTTCACACACACACAACCTCTCTCTCTTAGTTTCACACACACACACAACCTCTCTCGCTTAGTTTCACACACACACACACACACACACACACACACACACACACACACACACACACACACACACACACACACACACACACACACACACACACACACACACACACACACACAACCTCTCTCTCTTAGTTTCACACACACACAACCTCTCTCTCTTAGTTTCAAACACATCTAAACACTGTTTTCTACATCAACTGTTAATTCCCCATCTGCTGAGGTGAGCATTGGGCTGATGAACTGTAAGGGGTTTCTACTCTGCTCTCTCTCTCTCATCTGTCTTAGGAGAGGATACAGTTTGTTAATAGAGCAGAAAGAGTCTCTCTCTCTCTCGTTCGCTCTCGCTCTCTCTCGCTCTCTCTCTCTCAGGGCTCCCGAGTGGCACAGTGGTCTAAGGCACTGCATCTCAGTGCTTGAGGCGTCACAACAGGTTCGATTCCAGGCTGTGTCACAACCGGCCGTGATTTGGAGTCCCATAGGGCAGCGCACAAATGGCCCAGGTTTGGCCGGTGTAGGCCGTCATCGTAAATAAAACACAAGTCTTAGCTGACTTGCCTAGTTAAATAAAGGTTAACAATCCCTTCAGTTTAACACACCCACATTGGGCCAATTCTCCAAGCAGCTCTCAACGTAATGCTCTCTCTCTCCTCTTTTATTTTTTAATGAGGAGCTTTTCTTTTGAACTTGGCTGTGGCGTATTGATTTTCCAGTGCTCAGACGAGTGCATGCGTGATATTATCTCCGGCAGGCGCGCAGAGGAAGGGGTTGGTTGGCGGTTTCCCCACTGAATGCGATTGTCTCTCATTTCTCTAACGTGATGCCCCCTGACCCCTGCATTGTGCTCTAATCCTGGTCCGTTTAAGAGATCAGCCCATGCTCTGATGAGATACGAGTGTCTCACCAGCCCAGCCCATTAACTGTTACAGAGAAGGGTTAGGCCAATGACAGGCCTCTTTTATTTCTCTCTCTCTTTCTCTCTGTCTATCTTTCTTTCTCGTTCTCTCTCTGTCCTCCTCTTTCTCTTTCTAGCTATTTCTCACTCTCTCTCCTCTTCTTTCAACCCTCCCGCATCTTTCCTTCTTGTGATAAAGATTAATTAAGGCATGCATTTCCTACGGTCTCCTCTCAGCAGTGGTCTGTCCATAAAGTCTATGGGCCGTAATGTGATCAATAGGAGATCTTTAATGCTGGGGAAAGGGTTGTTCAGGTCAGATGACTTTTAGATTGTACAATGCCCCCTCTCTACACTCTCTCTCCTCCACCCCGAGCCACACACACTGCACTGGACCTGGGCCAAGGCACACATGGCCTACAGTATACCTCAAAAACACCAGCAAACAACTTAGCCATCAAAGTAATGCTCGAAAACAACAACAACATCAAGACCTTCTAGACACAGAGATAGGGAGGAGACTCTCTGTGCTCTGAGTTATGCTGAAGTAAGTTCATAATGCTTAGTGTGTGAACCATTTCTCTTCTGTAAAGGAAGAGAGGAGAACAGGCCTATTCACAACCAGAGGGCGGAGGTAACAGCCTCCCTTCGCCAATGAAGAGGAGGAAGTCTCCTCCTTCCTCTCCTCCTTTCTCTCCTCCTCCTTTCTCTCCGCCTTCCTCTCCTCCTCCTCTCCTCCTTCCTCTCCTTCTTCCGCTCCTCCTTCCTCTCCTCCTTCCTCTCCTCCTTCCTCTCCTCCTTCTCCTCCTTCCTCTCCTCCTTCCTCTCCTCCTTCCTCTCCTCCATCCTCTCCTCCATCCTCTCTTCCTCCCTCTCTTCCTCCCTCTCCTCATCCCTTCCTCTCCTTCTCCCTCCCCTTGTTCCTCTCCTCCTCATCTTCTCTATCATCTAGGGAATTATTCTCAGCACATTTGTCATCTTGTTCAGAATTCATTTTCCAGTGAATTGCGGCCAGGACCCTATTCATTAATTTGAATATTTTGAAAGGTGAATGGGAAAATTAACATGTGGAGTCTTTTTTTGTAAAGATATGAGGTATGGCTTTGGTAACAAATCTAGAATAAGCATTTTCCACTTCCTTTATGAAATTGTAGACGGTGTGTTTGAAAAGAAAGAGCTGCAGAACACGTATTATAGATAATGAGAAAACAAAAGGGGAGCAAATCAAATTGACAGAAATTCTATTTTCTGGAAGGAGAAAACAGAAGCGTCAAGTGTGTGCTGAATTCTAATGTCAAGCTGAGATAGCTGAGATAGTGGCGAGAGCTCAGTGCAGTCAGCATATTGATAACACAGGAAAATGGGAAGCTTAACTTTTTAAAACAAATCTCCCAACAGAAGTATCATTTGTCTCCGGCTGTTCTCAGGGACACACTGCTAGTGAACCTGGCCAAAGTGTGTGTGTGTGTGCGTTTGCATGTGTGACAGTGTGTGTATGATTCAACAATAATAACACCATCATGTCTCCATGCAGGCAGCAGCATTCTGGGCCGAGGAGGAACTATCCGTTCTTTTTAGACTTTGTGTCCCTATTGGCTCCCTGGGCCGGGCTGAGCAAGCGAATCGTCCATGTCGGTGCTTTTTGACTAATGATCTCAGCTCAGCCACAAGGTCACAGCCAGGTGGGCTCCATGACAACGGCGGAGCCTTTATCAAATGGAACAGAGAGGTGGGCAGGGCCGAGCTTGTCTCCTGGAAGGAAGGATCCAGAAGATTCGAAGGGTTGCCTCCCAAATGACTCCCTATTCCCTTTATAGTGCACTACTATGACTATAGACCACTGTATAGGGAATATGGCCTCTAGTGAAAAGTAGTACACTATATATGGTATAGTGTGCGTATTTGGGAGGCAGCCTATGAATCTTTGAGACGAAACAAAGGGTGATGGATGTGGTGGAACGAGCAGGATAGCTGTCTCCGTAATGAGCATGTCCCATGTGATTCCCTGACCGGGACAGACTAGTAGTGACACGTTTAACCCCTTACCTACACGCACACACACTGCAGCTGAATACACCAGATGTGCCACATGTATAGAAACTGATAGCTGCCTAACTGAGATGAATCACCAATGGTATTTTCTATGCGTTCTAGACATCTGATGTTGTGTTTGTTTGGGCCTACTGGGCATGTGTGATCTTGCTCCTGCTCCATCAGTCACCCCAGCACTATTTGTCAGATGCTATTTTCTCTGTAATTCAATGTATTGTGTATATTAATGCTGTTAAGGTGACACTGCCGTTGTGGTTTCAGGTTATGGTACGGTGAATAGGTACAGTGGGATTCTGGGTAATAGAATAATTTGAAGGTGATGTGTCTCAGACCTCTGGCCGTTACCACAGCGATCTCTGCTCTCTTCCTCTCCTTCTCTCCTTCTCTCCCTCTCTCCCTCTCCTCCCTCCCCTCCCCTCCCCTCTGGGGTCTAGTGAACATGTCTGCAGGTATGATGAACCATGAGATCCATTAAGGACCAGCTAATAGATTAAAAGACATTTCAAACTGAATCAAGGCTGTGTGAGAGACGAGGAAGGTAGAGTACAACTCTCCCCTTGGACACAGATAAGGAATATGTTATGACAAGCTAACCACATCTCACTCTTCCTCTGATTAATTAGAAGTCACCTCTAGTCATACTACTACTGTACAGTCTGAAACGTCTCCCCTTCCTCTTCTTTCCATCTTCCTTCTCTCTCTTTCATCTTGCCCTCAGAACTCACTGCACTTCTCCAAGACAGAAAAAGACAGTGTCGGTGCGTGCATGTACGCGTGTGAGTGTGTGTGTGAAATGTTTAGCTAGCTAATGGTTTCATTTGCAGAGAGGGATATTGATGAGGGCTTGAAGGGGTCCATCCCAGCAGATTCCTACATTACTTAATCTCTCATAGTGTTGTGTCATCATCACTGTATCCTTACAGCCTCCAGGAACATGGATCCACTGCTTGTACCAACACAACACTACTTGGAACCTTTCAGCACCATGGGGAACAGAGATATTGTCTGGGACTACTAGATAATTTACAACCAGCCATCTCCTTAAGCACTTAGAGTCTATGCCTGTGTCACAAATGGCACCCTATTCCGTTTATAGTGCACTACTTTTTAAAAGTACACTACAAGACCAAATGTATGTGGACACCTGCTCGTCAAACATCTCATTCCAAAATCATGGGCATTAATATGGAGTTGGTCCGCCCTTTACTGCTATAACTGCCTCCATTCTTCTGGGAAGGCCTCCCACTAGATGTTGAAACATTGCTGCAGGGACTTGCTTCCCACAGCCGTAGTGAGGTCCGGCACAGATGTTGGGCGATTAGGCCTGGCTCGCAGTAGGTGTTCCAATCCAATTGTTCGATGGGGTTGAGGTCAGTGCTCTGTGCTCTGTGCAGCCAGTCAAGTTCTTTCACACCGATCTCGACAAACCATTTCTGTATGGACCTCACTTGTGCACGGGTGCATTGTCATGCTGAAACAGGAAAGGGCCTTCCCCAAACTGTTGCAACAAAGTTGGAAGCAAATAATAATCTAGAATGTCATTGTATGCTGTAGCATTAAGATTTACCTTCACTGGAACTAAGGGGCCTAGCCAAAACCATGAAAAACAGTCCCAGACCATTATTCCTCATCCACCAAACTTTACAGTTGGCACTATGCATTCAGGCAGGTAGTGTTCTCCTGGCATCTGCCAAACTCAGATTCATCCATTGGACTGCCAGATGATGAAGCGTGATTGTTCACTCCAGAGAATGTTTCACGTTTCCACTGCTCCGGAGTCCAATGGGGGCGAGCTTTAACCAACTCCAGCAGACGCTTGGCATTGCGCATGGTGATCTTAGGCTTGTGTGTGACCTTTTGACCATGGAAACCCAGTTCATGAAGCTTCAAACGAACAGTTCTTGTGATGAAGTTGCTTCCAGAGGCAGTTTGGAACTCGTTTGTGAGTTTTGCAAACGAGGACAGATGATTTTACGTGCTTCAGGCCTCGGTGGTCACATTCTGTGAGGTTGTGTGGTCGTTGTTGCTCCTAGACATTTACACTTTACAAAAACAGCACTTACAGTTGACCGGGGCAGGTCTAGTAGGGCAGAAATTTGACAAACTAACTTGATGGAAAGGTGGCATCATTTGACAGTTCCATGTTGAATGTCACTCAGTTCCTTAGTAAGGTCATTCTACTGCCAATGTTTTGTTTATAGAGATTCCATGGCTGTGTGCTTGATTGTATACACCTGTTAGCAACGGGTGTGGTTGAAATAGCCGAATCCACTAATTTGAATGGGTGTCCACCTACTGTTGCAGCAGTCTTATGGCTTGGGGATAGAAGCTGTTAAGGAGCCTTTTGGACCTAGACTTGGTGCTCTGGTACCACTTGCTGTGTGGTAGCAGAGAAAACAGTCTATGACTTGGGTGACTGGAGTCTTTTACAATTTTTGGGGGCCTCCTCTTAGTATGTAGGTCTTGGATGGCAGGAAGCTTGGTCACAGGGATGTACTGGGCCGTACAAACTACCCTCTGTAGCGCCTTATTGTCGGATGCCGAGCAGTTGCCATACCAGGCGGTGATGCAACTGGTCAGGATGCTCTCAACTGTGCAGGTGTATAACTTTTTGAGGATCTGGGGACCCACGCCAAATCTTTTCAGTCTCCTGAGGGGGAATAGGTGTTGTCGTGCCTTCTTCACGACTGTCTTGGTGTGTTTGGACCATGATAGTGTCATGACGTGGCCCTTTCTGGGTATAGATCGTGGCATCCCTCTCTCTCTCTCTCTCTCTCTCTCTCTCTCTCCCTCCTACACCCAGGTTCTGTTATCTGTTATAGGTGACTCTGAGACTATCGATCCCGACAGAATAAGAGCAAATCTTCGATACTAATTACTAGTCTGCAGCTAGAAATTATGTCAACCTGACATGCGAAGACCGACAACCGCCGAAACATCTATTCTATAAGAACATTTCTGAATGGTACTCTGAAGTAACCATTCTAACCACTAAAGACTCCAGGGAAGCAGAGAGACGCTTGGATAAACTTTCCAACAGAAAGACGTACGATTCCAACAGAGATCACAACGACACACTGAGCGTAAATATATATATTCATTGAAATTATTCCCGAATTAGTGAGCGTTCATGTGCAAAGGATTAGCATTTCAATTAATATAATTATCAACTGTGTAGTGACTCATTTTTGTCTTTCCCGCCCTTCTCAGTCCACATCCACTTCACTTTGTCCTCCAAGCCATCATATCGGCATAGCATACTAGGGAACCTCCCCTATCATGTCCTTGTAACCATATCTACTGTTTGTTTGGTTATGCATTTCTGTGATTATTTAGTTAGTTAGTAAATAAATGATTAAGACAATTGGTGTATGGACGATTCATAGTAAAGGCTTGGTTCGTGCAGATAACCAACAATTTACGACGTTTGGAATGAGACTAACGTGAGGTAAAGGATAATTCATTAACCTGTTGAGGGTAGGGGGCAGTATTGACACGGCCGGATAAAAAACTTACCCGATTTAATCTGGTTACTACTCCTGCCCAGTAACTAGAATATGCATATAATTATTGGCTTTGGATAGAAAACACTCCAAAGTTTCTAAAACTGTTTGAATGGTGTCTGTGAGTATAACAGAACTCAAATGGCAGGTCAAAACCTGAGAGATTCCTTTACAGGAAGTGGCCTGTCTGACCATTTATTGTCTTTCTTTGACATCTCTTTCTAAAACTTAGGATCTCTGCGGTAACGTGACACTTCCCACGGCTCCAATAGGCTCTCAGAGCCCGGGAAAAACCTGAATGTCGTCATTCCAGCCCCAGGCTGAAACACATTATCGCCTTTCTCAAGTGGCCGATCAAGGGACAGTGGGCTTAGGCGCGTGCACTGGCTGCCCCCGTCTTTGTGTTTTTTCCTCTGTTTACTGAAAAGGAGATTCCCGGTCGGAATATTATCGCTTTTTTACGAGATAAATTGCATAAAAATTGATTTTAAACAGCGGTTGACATGCTTCGAAGTACGGTAATGGAATATTTAGAATTTTTTTGTCACGAATTGCGCCATGCTCGTAACCCTGATTTACCATTTCGGATAGTGTCTGGAACGCACGAACAAAACGCCGCTATTTGGATATAACAATGGATTATTTGGGACCAAACCAACATTTGTTATTGAAGTAGAAGTCCTGGGAGTGCATTCTGACGAAGACAACAAAGGTAATAACATTTTTGTTATAGTAAATCTGATTTTGGTGAAGGCTAAACTTGCCGGGTGTCTAAATAGCTAGCCCGTGATGGCTGGGCTATGTACTTAGAATATTGCAAAATGTGCTTTCACCAAAAAGCTATTTTAAAATTGGACATATCGGGTGCATAGAGGAGTTCTGTATCTATAATTCTTAAAATAATTGTTATGCTTTTGTGAACGTTTATCGTGAGTAATTTAGTAAATCGTTAGTAAATTCCCCGGAAGTTTGCGGGGGGTATGCTAGTTCTGAACGTCACATGCTAATGTAAAAAGCTGTTTTTTGATATAAATATGAACTTGATTGAACAAAACATGCATGTATTGTATAACATAATGTCCTAGGGTTGTCATCTGATGAAGATCATCAAAGGTTAGTGCTGCATTTAGCTGTCTTCTGGGTTTTTGTGACATTATATGCTAGCTTGAAAAATGGGTGTCTGATTATTTCTGGCTGGTTACTCTGCTGACATAATCTAATGTTTCGCTTTCGTTGTAAAGCCTTTTTGAAATCGGACAGTGTGGTTAGATTAACGAGAGTCTTGTCTTTAAATAGCTGTAAAATAGTCATATGTTTGAGAAATTGAAGTAATAGGATTTTTAAGGTATTTGAAAATCGCGCCACTGGATTACACTGGCTGTTGCGTAGGTGGGACGAATTCGTCCCGCCTAGCCCAGAGAGGTTAATTAGAAGACTAATTGATCAGATGTTAAAATATCTGAAGAGTTATATTAGGAAAATTATAACTTTGTAATCTGAAGATTTTCCATGGTGCCCCGACTTCCTAGTTAATTACATTTACATGATTTGTTTAATCACGTAATAATTATTACAGAGAATTGATTTGATAAAATAACAGTCTTCACTTTAATGATGCCAAAGACACGACAATAGTTTGTTAGTGATGTGGACACCAAGGAACTTGTAACTCTCGACCCGCTCCACTACAGCCCCGTTAATGTTCAGCCCTCCGTTTCCTGTAGTCCACGATCAGCTCCTTTGTCTTGCTCACGTTGAGAGAGAGGTTATTGTCCTGTAATATTTTCAAAACTGTTATGGTTACACAAATTCTGGTTATTTCCAGGAATACACATTGGGTCACATGTTACCTGTCCTACAGAGATTTGTATAGATAGGGACAGTTCTGTTGATCCCTCATGCATCATTAAACTACACCTCTAAAGAGAATTTGATTAAAATGTAAAACACACAATGAAAGTTGAATTCAATAAGTGATCAAAAAAGTATTTATGTGTGAGTGTGTTTCATGTTTAAACATAACAGTCTGGCTCAGAAACAGAGAGAGAGCCTGGGAGGTCTGCTAGTAGGGAAATATTAAATAATAGCAACTCTACACAGAATAACTAAAAGGCCTGTGAAAATAAGTGGTGTCAGAAAAGTCTCTATAAATATTAGTGAAGGCTTTTTAAAAGCGGGTAATCACTTTCTCTTTGATGCATAATGTAGCTTATTTATTCAAACAGTCCTATGCGTTAGGAGAAAATTGCTCTGTTTGAGAGGGCTTTATATCTCTGACTGCAGTTAGCTCAGAGACAAAGACGGTGTACTGGGGATAGGTGATGGGAGCTCTGCTACTGTGCTGTGCTTAGGGAGGTGTCTGTCTGTGTTAATGTGGGTGTGTATGTGTGTGTGTGTGTGGCTTTGTTAATGTGTGGGGGCTGCGCTGTTAATGGTGTCAGAGTGTTGGAGGGTACGGGAGGAAAGATGCATTTAACAGTCACATTACAGGGGCTAATTCACCAGCTCACAGCAGTACTGCTGCCTCTTATTAAACTGAACACTCTGGAGGACTGAGATCAACATCAGAGCACAGAGAAAAACACACACACTCACACACAGACGCGCACACGCACACACACGCACAACAAACACACCCCCCCCCCACACACACACACACACACACGCACACACCAAACACACAACCCCCCCCACACACACACACACGCACACAGACACCAAACGCACCCCACCCCCCCACACACACACACACGCACACACACTCTCTCTCTCTCTAGGGATTAAGGCAAGTGCAGATGTTCATCAGTGAAACTTGTTCATTTTAATTATATTGGTCTCCCTCATACAATACCGTAATGTCATATTAAATCCCACATAGTCCTATAAACCCACAATGTGGGGCCCATCAAGACACCCACACACACCACCAACCAACCCCTGCCTGGGTAGAGCACCTCACCCACACACACCACAACCCCTGCCTGGGTAGAGCACCTCACCCACACACACCACAACCCCTGCCTGGATAGAGCACCTCACCCACACACACCACAACCCCTGCCTGGGTAGAGAACCTCACTCACCCACACACACCACAACCCCTGCCTGGGTAGAGCACCTCACCCACACACACCACAACCCCTGCCTGGGTAGAGCACATCACCCACACACACCACAACCCCTGCCTGGGTAGAGCACATCATCCACACACCCCTGCTTGGGTAGAAAACATCATCCACACACACCACAACCCCTGCCTGGGTAGAGCACATCACACACCACAACCCCTGCCTGGATAGAGCACCTTACCCACACACACCACAACCACTGCCTGGGTAGAAAACATCATCCACACACACCACAACACCTGCCTGGGTAGAGCACATCACCCACACACACCACAACCAACACCTGCCTGGGTAGATCACCTCACCTCACCCACACACACCACAACCAACACCTGCCTGGGTAGATCACCTCACCCACACACACCACAACACCTGCCTGGGTAGAGAACCTCACCCACACACACCACAACCCCTGCCTGGGTAGAGCACCTCACTCACCCACACACACCACAACCCCTGCCTGGGTAGAGCACCTCACCCACACACACCACAACCCCTGCCTGGGTAGAGCACATCACCCACACACACCACAACCCCTGCCTGGGTAGAGCACATCATCCACACACCACAACCCCTGCCTGGATAGAGCACCTCACCCACACACCCCTGCCTGGGTAGAAAACATCATCCACACACACCACAACCCCTGCCTGGGTAGAGCACATCACACACCACAACCCCTGCCTGGATAGAGCACCTCACCCACACACACCACAACCACTGCCTGGGTAGAAAACATCATCCACACACACCACAACACCTGCCTGGGTAGAGCACATCACCCACACACACCACAACCAACACCTGCCTGGGTAGATCACCTCACCTCACCCACACACACCACAACCAACACCTGCCTGGGTAGATCACCTCACCCACACACACCACAACACCTGCCTGGGTAGAGAACCTCACCCACACACACCACAACACCTGCCTGGGTACAGCACCTCACCCGCACACACCACACCACAACACCTGCCTGGGTAGAAAACCTCACCCACACACATCACAACACCTGCCAGGGTAGAAAACCTCACCCACACACAGCATAACACCTGGCTGGGTAGAGCACCTCACCCACACCAGCAGATGCACACACACACACACACACACACACACACACACACACACACACACACACACACACACACACACACACACACACACACACACACACACACACACACACACACACACACACACACACACACACTCCTGGGTACATTCTATAGACACATAAACCAGTCACAGCTAAAGAGACACACAGACCATCTAAGAGGAGCATGTGTGAAGATGAAGCAACACTGTTTTAGCTATGTGTAGTGCAGTGGGAGCAGGCAGTGGGAGCGTTGGCTGAATAATACTCTGTTATAGCACTATAGAAAACGCTCTCTGTGAATCTTACTTGAATATAAAAGTTTACTTTAACCTGTTGAGGTGTAGGGGGCAGTATTTTCACGGCCGGATGAAAAACGTACCCAAATTAAACTGGTTACTACTCTTTCCCAGAAACTACAATATGTATATTATTAGTCGATTTGGATAGAAAACACTCTGAAGTTTCTAAAACTGTTAGAATGGTGTCTGTGAGTATAACAGAACTCATATGGCAGGCAAAAACCTGAGAAAAATTCAACCAGGGAGTGGAGGATCTGAGAATTGTAGTTGTTCTTTCTAGTCCCTATCAAAACTTCAGTATTTGTGGGGTCACGTTGCACTTCCTAACGCTTCCATTGGCTGTCAAAAGCCTTCAGAAAGTGGTTTGAGCATTCTCCTGTCACTGGGCAGAGTATAGGAGCTCAGTTACTGAGTGGACTGCCTGGGGACAAAGAGATTGGATATGCGCGGTTTCTTCTTTTTCTCCTTGAATGAATACGCTATTGTCCGGTTGGAATATTATCGCAGTTTTACATTAAAAATACCATAAATATTGATTTTAAACAGCGTTTGACATGCTTCTAAGTACGGTAATGGAACATTTTGACTTTTTGTGTCTCGAATTGCGCTCGCACGTTAGCCTTTGGATAGTGACCTGAACGCACGAACAAAACTGAGGTATTTGGACATAAATATGGATTATTTAGAACAAAAACAACATTTCTTGTGGAAGTAGCTGTCACGTCCTGACCAGCAGAGGGAGCAATTGTATTGGTTTTGGTCAGGACGTGGCAGAGATGTTTTGTGTCATGTGTTTAGTTAATTGAGGTTGGACTCCCAATTGAAGGCAGGTGTGTTGAGTTGCCTTTGATTGGGAGTCCTATATAGTAGTGTGTGTTTTTCTTTGGGGTTGTGGGTAATTGTTTCTTGTTTAGTGTGTTTCACATGACAGGACTGTGTTGGCTGTCAGTATTCTTGTTTGTTAAATTGTATAGTGTTCCGTTTGATTAAATATGACGAACACTAACTCCGCTGCGTGTTGGTCCACTTCTTCCGAAGACAGCTGTGACAGAATTACCCACCACAAAAGGACCAAGCAGCGGAGGAGGAAGGAGCCACAGGAGAACAGCGTTGATGGATGGACTTGGCAGAAGGAGCGAAGATTCTGGGAGGACAAGTTAAGTGAGCTAAGGGAACCCGAGACGCAGCCCCAAGAAAACATTTTTGGGGGGGAACAAGGGCTGTTTGACAGGGCGAGGATGGAGCCCCAGGCCAGCTCCCCGTACCCTGTATAGGCTGAAACAGACTGGACAGGTCCCGTGCTTTGGGGTTGGGGCTGTGGTGAGGCCTGGGATTTTCAGGCCGGTAGGCACAATACCAGCGCCCCGCTTGTGCCAGGGTGAAGTGAGCATTGAGCCTGAAGGGGTGATGCCAACCCTGCGCTCAAGACCACCAGTGCGCCTCTACGGTCCGGTGTTTCCCGCTATACGCACTAGCATGGAGGTGCGTGTCTCCAGGCTGGCACGTCCAGTACCAGCCCCACGCATCAGGCGTCTAGTGCGTCAGCCCAGCCTCGCCAGTCAGGAGCTGCCAGAGCTGCCCGCCAGTCAAGAGTCGCCAGAGCTGCCCACCAGTCAAGAGTCGCCAGAGCTGCCCGCCAGTCAGGAGTCGCCAGAGCTGCCCGCCAGTCAGGAGTCGCCAGAGCTGCCCGCCAGTCAGGAGTCGCCAGAGCTGCCCGCCAGTCAGGAGTCGCCAGAGCTGCCCGCCAGTCAGGAGCTGCCAGAGCGGCCCGCTAGTCAGGAGCTGCCAGAGTGGCCCGACTGCCCGGATCAGCCAGAGTGGCCAGACTTCCCGGATCAGCCAGAGTGGCCCGACTGCCCGGATCAGCCAGAGTGGCCCGACTGCCCGGATCAGCCAGAGTGGCCCGACTTCCCGGAGCTGCCAGAGTGGCCCGACTGCCCGGAGCTGCCAGAGTGGCCCGACTGCCCGGGTCTGCCAGAGTGGCCCGACTGCCCGGCCCAGCCCGAGTGGCCCGCCTGTCCTCCGGCCCAGCCCGAGTGGCCCGCCTGTCCTCCGGCCCAGCCCGAGTGGCCCGCCTGTCCTCCGGCCCAGCCCGAGTGGTCCGTCTGCCAGGGTCAGCCCGAGTGGCCCGTCTGCCCAGCGCAGCTATCGGCACCACCGAAGTGGGCGACGCCGAAGGTGGAGCGAGGTCCACGTCCCGCACCTGGGCCACCTCCAGGATAGGTGGGTTGGGGAGGGAGGGTGTAGCACAGTGCCTTCGTTGACGGCAGCTACCCTCCCTTCCCTCCCTTGTTGTTTAGGGGGATATTTTTTGTTGTTTGGGGGTTTGTTTTTTCTTAAAGGCGCATTCCGGGGTCTGCACCTTTAGGGGGGGGGGGGTACTGTCACGTCCTGACCAGCAGAGGGAGAAATTGTATTGGTTTTGGTCAGGACGTGGCAGAGATGTTTTGTGTCATGTGTTTAGTTAACTGAGGTTGGACTCCCAATTGAAGGCAGGTGTGTTGAGTTGCTTTTAATTGGGAGTCCTATATAGTAGTGTGTGTTTTTCTTTGGGGTTGTGGGTAATTGTTTCTTGTTTAGTGTGTTTCACATGACAGGACTGTGTTGGCTGTCAGTATTCTTGTTTGTTAAATTGTATAGTGTTCCGTTTGATTAAATATGATGAACACTAACTCCGCTGCGTTTTGGTCCACTTCTTCCGAAGATAGCTGTGACAGTAGCAGTCCTGGGAGTGCATTCTGACGAAGATCAGCAAAGGTAAGAGCATATTTCTAATACTAATTCTGAGATTAGGTTGCCCCGAACTTGGCGGGTGTCTGTATAGCTTTCTGTGATGGCGAGCTATGTACTCAGAATATTGAAAAATGTGCTTTCTCCGAAAAGCTATTTTAAAATCTGACACAGCGGTTGCATAAAGAAGTACTGTATCTATAATTCTTAAAATAATGATTATGTATTTTGTCAATGTTTATGATGAGTATTTTTGTAAATTCACCAGAAGTTTTTGGTGGGAATACATTTTCTGAACATCACACGCCAATGTAAAATGATGTTTTTGGATATAAATATGAACTTGATCGAACAAAACATACATGTATTGTGTAACATGATGTCCTAGGAGTGTCATCTGATGAAGATTGTCAAAGGTTAGTGCTTCATTTAGCTGTGTTTTGGGTTTTATTGACACATATCCTTGCTTGGAAAATGGCTGTGTGGTTATTTTGGTCTATGTACTCTCCTAACATAATCTAATGTTATGCTTTCGCTGTAATGCCTTTTTTAAATCGGACAATGTGGTTGGATTAAGGAGAAGTGTATCTTTAAAATGGTGTAAAATAGTCGTATGTTTGAGAAATTGAAATTATTGGAATTTTTAGGTTTTGTATTTCGCGCCACGCTGTTCCATTGGATATTGGCTAGGCGTTCCGTCTGTCCTCAACAGGTTTTAATCAGAGCAGGTTAAGCCTGAGGGCTCAACAGTCCCATTTGGGGAGAGAAAGAGAGAGAGAGAGAGAGAGAGAGAGAGAGAGAGAGAGAGAAAGAGAGAGAGAGAGAGAGAGAGAGAGAGAGAGACAGAGAGAGAAAGAGAGAGAGGGAGAGAGAAAGAGAGAGAGAGAGAGAAGAAGGGGAGCAGTGCTGCTCTGATGAGTCGAGGACAGATAGTGTAGGAGAACGACAAGGCCAGGTGCCTGTGGACCGAACACAAAGAAAGCAGCCAGTCCTCCATTCACCTTTCCTCTCCTCTCTCTAATCCACTCTCTCTCTTTACTCTCAGTGTGGCAGTACCTACAGTTGAAGTCGGACGTTTATATACACTTAACCTCTATGGGCTAGGTGGGACGCTTGCGTCCCACCTACTCAACAGCCAGTGTAATCCCGTGGCGCGATATTCAAATACCTCAAAAATGCAAAAACTTCAATTTTTCAAACATATGACTATTTTACACCATTTTAAAGACAAGACTCTCGTTAATCTAACCACACTGTCCGATTTCAAAAAGGCTTTACAACGAAAGCAAAACATTAGATTATGTCAGCAGAGTACCCAGCCAGAAATAATCAGACACCCATTTTTCAAGCTAGCATATAATGTCACATAAACCCAAACCACAGCTAAATGCAGCACTAACCTTTGATGATCTTCATCAGATGACAACCCTAGGACATTATGTTATACAATACATGCATGTTTTGTTCAATCAAGTTCATATTTATATCAAAAACCAGCTTTTTACATTAGCATGTGACTAGCATGTGACTAGCATTCCGACCGAACACTGCCTGTGAATTTACTAAATTACTCACGATAAACGTTCACAAAAAACATAACAATTATTTTAAGAATTGTAGATACAGAACTCCTCTATGCACTCGATATGTCCGATTTTAAAATAGCTTTTCGGTGAAAGCACATTTTGCAATATTCTAAGTAGATAGCCCGGCATCACAGGGCTAGCTATTTAGACACCCAGCAAGTTTAGCACTCACCAAAGTCAGATTTACTATAAGAAAAATGTTATTACCTTTGCTGTTCTTCGTCAGAATGCACTCCCAGGACTTCTACTTCAATAACAAATGTTGGTTTGGTCCCAAATAATCCATTGTTATATCCAAATAGCGGCGTTTTGTTCGTGCGTTCAAGACACTATCCGAAATGGTAAATAAGGGTGACGAGCATGGCGCATTTCATGACAAAAAAAATCGAAATATTCCATTATTGTACTTCGAAGCATGTCAACCGCTGTTTAAAATCAATTTTTATGCCATTTTTCTCGTAAAAAAGCAATAATATTCCGACCGGGAAATCGTTTTTTATTACAAAGAGAGTGGAAGTAAAAGCATGCTATCCCCTCATGCACGAGCCTCAGTCTAATGGCCCTCTGATAGAGCATTTGCCAAACGCGCTAATGTGTTTCTGCCTGGGGATGGAATTACATCGTTCAGCTTTTTCCCGCCTTCTGAGAGCCCATGGGAGCCGTAGGAAGTGTCACGTCATGCCAGAGATCCCCTGTATTTGTTAGAGATGATCAAGGAGGGCAAGAAATGGTCAGACAGGCCACTTCCTGTAAGGAATCTTCTCAGGTTTTGGCCTGCCAAATGAGTTCTGTTATACTCACAGACACCATTCAAACAGTTTTAGAAACTTTAGGGTGTTTTCTATCCAAAGTCAATAATTATATGCATATTCTAGTTACTGGGCAGGAGTAGTAACCAGATTAAATCGGGTACATTTTTTATCCGGCCGTGCAAATACTGCCCCCTAGCCCCAACAGGTTAAGTTACTGTCATTAAAACTTGTTTTTCAATCACTCCACAAATCTCTTGTTAACAAACTATTGTTTTGGCAAGTCGGTTAGGACATCTACTTTGTGCATGACACAAGTAATTTTTCCAACAATTGTTTACAGACAGATTATTTCACTTATAATTCCCTGTATCACAATTCCAGTGGGTCAGAAGTTTACATACATTAAGTTGACTGTGCCTTTAAACAGCTTGGAAAATTCCAGAAAATTATGTCATGGCTTTAGAAGCTTCTGATAGGCTAATTGACATAATTTGAGTCAATTGGAGGTGTACCTGTGGATGTATTTCAAGGCCTACCTTCAAACTCAGTGCCTCTTTGCTTGTAATCATGGGGAAATCAAAAGAAATCAGCCAAGACCACAGAAAAAAAATTGTAGACCTCCACAAATCTGGTTCGTCCTTGTGAGCAATTTCCAAACGCCTGAAGGTACCACGTTCATTTGTACAAACAATAGTACACAAATATAAACACCATGGGACCACGCAGTTGTCATACCGCTCAGGAAGGAGACGCGTTCTGTCTCCTAGAGATGAACGTACTTTGGTGCGAAAAGTGCAAATCAATCTCAGAACAACAGCAAAGGACCTTGTGAAGATGCTAGAGGAAACAGGTACAAAAGTATCTATATCCACAGTAAAACGAGTCCTATATTGACATAACCTGAAAGGCCGCTCAGCAAGGAAGAAGCCACTGCTCCAAAGACACCATAAAAAAGCCAGTCTACGGTTTGCAACTGCACATGGGGAAAAAGATTGTACTTTTTGGTGAATTGTCCTCTGGTCTGATGAAACAAAAATAGAACTGTTTGGCCATAATGACCATTGTTATGTTTAGAGGAAAAAGGGGAAGGCTTGCAAGCCGAAGAACACCATCCCAACCGTGAAGCACGGGGGTGGCAGCATCATGTTGTGGGGGTGCTTTGCTGCAGGAGGGACTGGTGCACTTTACAAAATAGATGGCATCATGAGGCAGGAAAATGATGTGGATATATTGAAGCAACATCTCAAGACATAAGTCAGGAAGTTAAAGCTTGGTCGCAAATGTGTCTTCCAAATGGACATTGACCCTAAGCATAATTCCAAAGTTGTGGCAAAATGGCTTTAAGGACAGCAAAGTCAAGGTATTGGAGTGGCCATCACAAAGCCCTGACCTCAATCCTATAGAAAATTTGAGGGCAGAACTGAAAAGTGTGTGCGAGTAACAATCCTACAAACCTGACTCAGTTACACCAGCTCTGTCAGGAGGAATGGGCCAAAATTCACCCAACTTATTGTGGGAAGCTTGTGGAAGGCTACCTGAAACGTTTGACCCAAGTTAAACAATTTAAAGGCAATGCTACCAAATACAAATTGAGTGTATGTAAACTTCTGACCCAGTGGGATGAAATAAATAAAAGCTGAAATAAATAATTCTCTCTAACTATTATTCTGACATTTCACATTCTTAAAATAAAGTGGTGATCCTAACTGACCTAAGACAGGGAATTCTTACTTGGATTAAATGTCAGGAATTGTGAAAAACTCAAAACTGAAAAAATGTATTTGGCTAAGGTGTATGTAAACTTCCGACTTCAACTGTATACCAAAACGGTACTAAAAATATGATTTTGACAAAATAATGTATGTCACATCATAGACAAGACTGCAGGTCTGCTTCTTTAGGTGAATTATGCTTTTGATGAAAATAAAAAGTATGTTTCCTATTTTTAAACCTTAGAATATTATGTATACACACTCACAGACGCACGCAGACACACGCACACACAAACACACACGCACAGCCACCACAACCACCACCACTACTTCCCCTCCTTCCTCTGCCTAGGCCTGTGCCAGTCTCCCTCCCTACCGCTAAACAGGAATGGCTGATGGGATACTTGGCCATGTCATGTCTCCAGACTCCACCATATTCAAATCAACCATGTCCCACGATGCATTTTTAATATGGAGTAGATTCAAAAACTGGATTTAGAATCAGTGCCGTGGATTAATAATTCAACAAGGAACCAATTTCCCTCCAAATTGAAATAGACTGAGAATAGAGTCAGTCATGTCTCTGTACTGTAGTGTGGGTGGGTGGGGAAGGAGGGAAGGAGGGAAAGAGGGATGGAGGGATGGCTGGAGGGAAGGGGGCTGGTGAATGTAATTGTCTTCCATTTTTCATAACCAAGAGAACATGTTCGCTTCTGAGTGGATTTTACCGCTGGGCTTTAGAGGCTAGCGGAGGTTTCTGTCTCAAATGTTCCTCTCTGGGTTATCACTGGGTTTCATATATGGGAGGTATCTTGTACACAAGAAAAACACACATGTATGTAATTGTAAAAGACACAGGAGTAAATACAGAAAAACATCTCTTTCTCTCTCTCTCTCTCTATCTCTGACATAACTGTATCTATTATTTAGCCATTCTGCATCCCAAATCAGTTTTACATTTACATTTTAGTAGACGCTCTTGTCCAGAGCGACTTACAGTAGTGAATGCATACATTTCATACATTTTTTTTTCTGTGCTGGCCCCCCGTGGGAATCGAACCCACAACCCTGGCGTTGCAAACACCATGCTCTACCAACTGAGCTACAGGGAAGGCTAGTTTAAAGTTTAAAGTAGGCTCACAAGTATAGGTACTACCCAGTTGTATACCCCTCTTCCCATGTCCCATAGTTCCCATCCATCATTTACGTGTTGCTGTGTTGACATGGAATCAGAGCTACTGTGTCAGTCACAAGACCAGAAGGTTATAGGTTCCAATCCCCTGTGGCCTAGACCTAATATCCCAGAGTTCATATCCATCCTTCACATGTTGCTATGTTGACATAACAGACAGGTAGCAGACCAGTACAGCCACTGTGTCAGTCACCAGACCAGAAGGTTATAGGTTCAGATCCCAGGAGGCCCAGTCAGGGGAAGAAGACAGAGAGTTCTTACTCATCCCAGCACTACCAGCCTACGCTGACTAAAGGAGAAATCCAATAAGCTAACTGAATAATTTAACAAATCTTGTCAGAATCTTTGTGCCAATGTGACAGATTTACATTTTGTCAATACTTGAAGCAGTAAACTGTCAGCTGTGTTTAACATACAGATGAAATATAGAAGTTTCCTGTTCAGGTGTTTCTAGACAGAGCCCTGAGGAGGAGTCAGAGAGGCAGTGTCATCGACAACATGCAATTAGAATCATTCAGGAAGTAATTACACTTCTGGACCATTTTTTTGCCAATTCAACATCTTTCCTTGTTCTCCAGCCAGAGGAATATCAACATGACTGCAGTAGGGTGAGAGAGACAGGGCTGAGGTAGGTGTGTGTGTGTGTGCATGCGTCCGTGCGCCCGTGTGAGTGAGCGTGTGTGATGTGTGTGAGAGAGAGTTAGAAACAGAGAACGCAAGCAAGAAAAAAAGCTAAGAAGAAGCACTAGAGGAAGGGAGAACCTCTCTTTGGTCTCATGACCATTGGAGCTTTGATGCCAGGCGCTGAGCTTGCTTTCAAGTCTTGGTCTTGAGTCAGCTAGTGTTGGGGAGATGAACTACCTGAGAAGCCTGGCTGGCTGGCTGGCTGGAACAACAACACACACTGACTACCTGCCTCCATGTCTCCTGTGTGTTCACTACAGTAAAATATAGTGCTCGCTCCATGTGCTGCAGTCTGCATACAAAACAGTGCTGGCTGGCACAGGGACAGAGCTGATGTACACACAAATGCACACGCACGCACCCACACACACTCGTCCACTGACACAAACACACGCACACAGAGTGGTTTACAGTGTACATGTTAATGAGGTCTGAAGGTGCGAATAACTGTTACACACTTCATACACACACTCACTCACACACACACACACACACACACCCACACACACACACACACACACACACACACACACACACACACACACACACACACACACACACACACACACACACACACACACACACACACACACACACACACGGAAAGCATCTACCCTCATAACGATGAACTCATCATACTAATTAGCCTTCCCTCTCGCCTGTCAACGTCTGGAGCGTTGCTTTAATTGATTCCGGGGCGGGCCAGGTGTCGTCCAGCCAACCACAACAGACAGAACAACAATAGCAGGGCAGTAGCAGTAGAGAAATACAGCTGTATATATCCAGTTGTCATGAGGTTATATCATATCCAGGCTGGGAGAGAGTAGTGTCCTGCCTCCTGCCAACGCAATAGGGCCCAGAGGGCATACTGGCCTCCCACCCTCACAACCAGTGATAGTTGACAGAGCCCAATCCCTCCAATCTTTACCACAGGACAGAGGGAGGGTGAGACAGGTCAGGGGATTTGTCTAGGAGTAGCCAGTGAAGAGGGGTCTCTTTGGGACTGGGTGGGTACTGTGGAGCCTGGAGGGGGGAGGGACCAGTCAGATGGGTGAGGCAGGTGAGTAAGACCTTGTGACAGTGACAGCATGGTGGCAATGCAGAACAGCTGTGAGGTGGGGGGGGGGGGACATCTGCCCTTTGAGCAGGTTTCTGGAGAGATACAGACCAGCAGATATACATGCAGAACATGCTGTTTGTATACAGGATTACATACTGTACAGGTCAGGATCTGATGATCGATGAGGTCAGAACTAATCTACATCAGAATAATCCAGTATAAACCCAGGCAGAAAAAGAGAGAGAACCAGGCACTCTCTCCACTCAGTGTTGTGAAAACAGGTGATTCTATCTGAGCAGTGCAGTAATCTGAATAAGTGGCACTTAATGCTGAATGCTGTGGTTACACAACGCTCCAATCCAGTGCTTTTCCAACCCACGGGCCACAACACAGTATTCACCACAACCCTCTCGTAGACCTGCTAGCTATCAGAGCAAAGAACCCTATTTACCATTACCACTGGTATCTCTCACACACCTGAAATCGGACTGCAGTAAATAGCCCTAAAATCAACTAATCAAATTCACAGAACTCTCTTAGATGCAGGGTCTGCCAAGAACTAGACTACATTTTACAACTTGATTCAGCATTATGTTTGAGGTAGATTGCATACATCACTCTGTGTTCCAGGTAATACTACAGTTATAACAACATTAGGTAATAAAGTTATACGCTATACAGTAAGATACTATAGCGGATTGTTGAATATATGTCAATCTCTCTCTCTCTTTCTCTCTCTGGCCTTGTGTGCACAGTCCACAGCTTTGGTCTGCATCCAAAAGGGCACCCTATTCCCTATATAGTGCACTACTTTTGACCAAAGCCGTATGGACCCTGGTCAAAAGTAATGCATTATATAGGGAAAAGGGTGCCATTTGGGACGCAAACCAGGTCTGGATTCCATGATTGACCTGTGTTGAGTATCAGAGCAAACAACAGTGTGTTTCCCGAGCCATTTTAATGGGCCATCTATACTGCCCTCATAATGTGCAGCCAGGCGGCCAGCCTCAGACTGGATGCTCCATAAAGTCTCCTGGAAAGACAGCCAGGATGGAGGCAGCAGGCAGGAGGCAGGATGAATAAACGAAGACAATCCCTACACACACATACACACAAACATGAAGGCAAACCCTACAGGTCCTCAATCAATACCAGCAGCATCAATATTCACCACCCCACTGCACCTCTACCGTCCTCTTCCTCCTGGTAACTAAGAGAGAGGAGGGTGTGTGTGTGTGTGTGTGTGTGTGTGTGTGTGTGTGTGTGTGTGTGTGTGTGTGTGTGTGTGTGTGTGTGTGTGTGTGTGTGTGTGTGTGTGTGTGTGCATACTTGCATGAGTGTGAGTGTGTGTTTGTCGTGTCTAGTCAAAAATAGAACAGGGTGAAGTCTACATTCAATATGGCATTGATTCTATTGTTGCTAATTTCTCATGGCTAGAGCTGGAGTAAGTGGCTATTGCATCAGTTTGTTGCTACTTACTGTTGGAGGATCAGAAAAACAGCAGCAAATATAACCACCTCTTCAAGTATTCTCTAATGGAAATAATATGTTCTCTTTCACTCCTGTCTAGAATGCAAATGCTGTAATAAACAGAGTTTTTTTTAAACAGAAAAGCAACCCTTCTTAGTTTTTACACCTCTGGCTTTGGCCAGAAAAATCACACAAAAATAGCTATAAAGGACAGAAGTTAACAGACAGACTCTCACAGACTCTCTCAAGTCATTACATTTTTTAATGGATGCAGTTTTTCCATTTCACTGCTTTATTGTCTCTCCAAAATAAAATGTTTTCTAATTTCTCTCTCCCCTATGAAAGATAAGGGGGCTGGTGAGATATGGGCCCAGTAACTAACTTAAATTAAGGAGAGCTGAAGAAGCATTGCTCACTATAAAGCCTTCATGTGACTGTGTTACAGCATACATGGAAACATCCATAAACAGTGGTTAGCAGCAACGTCATAGACGTGACAATGCTGTGAAAGCAAAGCAGTTCTATCATTTAAAATGCTACTCTAGGATCCCAGCGTTCATAAGCACTCGAACTCCTCCCTTACAAATGACCTAGATGACTGTCTCATTTGTGTAGCTGGCTACAGTACAGTGATAGCACGAGCTATGTATGACTAATATGTGTTCCTCACCACAAGCACAGTTTGAGTTTTTAGTTTGCCATATTAAAAGCGGAGCACTTTAAAAGAATGATGGACGTTGGTTGCTTTTCATCTGCGTGGCCCATCTGAAACCTGAAGAGAATATCAATCTGGTATGAGATTGACTGGCTGACTGACTGACTGACTGACTGACTGACTGACTGACTGACTGACTGACTGGCTGACTGGCTGGCTGACTGAGCTGCATGGACCCAAGGCTGCTGTCTGTGTCTCCATCACACCTCCTCATAAAAGACAGAGAGAGATAGGGAGGGAGTGGAGGGAGGGAGACCACAAGAGAAGGAGAGGAGAGAAAGGGAGGTAGGGAGAGAGTGAGAGAGACAGAGAGAAAGATGGAGAGGGCGGAAATAAGAGAAAAAAAGAGAGAAAGACGAATATAGAGATGAAGAAAGTAGAGAAAAAAGAGGCTGGGATATATCTCTGTGGTGTTAGCAGGGGACAGATGGAGGCCTGGTCACAGGGCTCTCACTCAGATCATCCTTTATTAGGCTTTAACAACTGTGAGCGAGTGCTGCTAATTTTCTGCTGCCGGTGGCGATAACTTCCACTAACCCTCCTCCATTCCAGGACACTGACTAGGGGATCAAACTCATACTGCCTGCATTCCTAAATAGCGTAATTAACCCTCTGAGCTAAAGTTCTGTAGGGTCTAGGCATCAGCTCTTAAATCTCATGGTTGTTCATCACGTGAGCAGCTCAAAGGATTGGTTGCTTTCTATAGGACTAATGGCTCCATAAAGAGCTTTTATCAGTCCTCCCTCCCTCCCCCTCCACCCTCCCTCTTCTCTAAATGAAACAGCTTGATTCCCTGAGCTCTAGTTGTCTGTGCGGCGGTGAAACTCTTTGCAGGTGTTTTACTATGCTGCTGTGAGGAAGAACAGAACACAGGCGTGTGTGTGTGTGTGTGTGTGTGTGTGTGTGTGTGTGTGTGTGTGTGTGTGTGTGTGTGTGTGTGTGTGTGTGTGTGTGTGTGTGTGTGTGTGTGTGTGTGTGTGTGTGTGTGTGTGTGTGTGTGTGTGTGTGTGTGTGTGTATAGGCTCTCAATAGGCTTTATCTCTGAATTCCCACAGCTGTCATCAACCAAAGGAAGAAATAATGATCCTCCCTTCCTCTCTCTCTCTCCATCTCTCTGACTTTTCTCCATACCATCCGTCTTCTCTCTCTCTCTCTCTCTCTCTCTCTCTCTCTCTCTCTCTCTCCCCCTCCCTCCCTCCCTCCCTCCCTCTGACTGTACAGACAATATCTCTATTAGGCAGCTGAGGTCAAGCACTAATTTCTGAGCTAGGGCTTTTAACTTTAGGAAAAAGAGAGAGAGAGAGAGAGAGAGAGAGAGAGAGAGAGAGAGAGAGAGAAGGGGGGAGAATGAGTGTGAGCTGAAGAGGTAGAGAGAGAGGGGGAGAACATTGGAGATAGAAAGAGTGAGAGAGGAAGTAATAGAGGGAGAGAGGGAGAAAGAAAACGAGAGGGAGAGATGGATAATGGAGGAAAGCATTAAAGCATTAAAACAATCTGTAGAGAAACCGTTCTCATCATATTGCTGGTATGGGGCACAGCATGTCACAACCACTCATTTCAAGCCTAGGCCTGAACCAAAATGAAGAGTACCCATCAGCCCTCCTGTCCCTCTTCTCTCTCTTTCAGCAGGAGGTTTATCCATCAGCCAGAGCAGAAGAGAGAGACAACCAGACAAGAGAAGATAGGAAAACAGCATTGCGAATCAGACCGTGCATCCATCCATCCCATTAGACTTTAGTTATTTACTCTGTTGAAAATAAGAGAGACCCTGGCTGGTTCTATATGGCCAGTTAGTTAGTCTGTGAAGGGAATGGCTCTGGCCCTGACGCCTGGCCCTGCCCTACGCAGTAGCTTTAGATTAGAAGATGTGTTTACACAGACAGACAAACCTTACCTCTACATCCCCCCCCCTCACCCCCTCACCCCCCTCCCTCTCGCAAATTGATCAGTTGTCCGCACTCAAGGTCCCTCTTTGTCAAATCCAGCTTTTCACTCTGAAATGAGATCTGCCGTGTGGTGGGGCGATCAAACAGACAGCTGAGTACTAGGAGGAGAGAAGGAGAGAATGTCACACTAATGCCGCCGCCAGCAGCCAGGCCAGCAGCCAGGCCAGCCCTGCCACACACAGCCCTGCCTGCCACTGCAAACACTTTAAGGGTCAAAGAAGGCCAGGCAGTAACTCCATTAGATTAGAGAATGGATGGCTTTGGATCGCCTGCCTGACACCTGCATAGTGTATTCTCAAATATACCCTGGAGGGTAGAGGGTAGCAGAGAGAAGAGGATGAGAGAGAAGAAGAGGACGAGGGAGGGAGGAACGTAGGGAGGGAACAGAATAAAAGGAAGGGAACAGGGGGAGGGAGGGAAGGGAACAGGGCTGAAGGAGAGAAAGACATCAGTAACTTTAAGTCATAAAGGAGAGGAGAGGTCTCTGCTTCAGTTCAGTCACTGCAAAGTGTGACCTCTCACTGAAAACTACAACACCCATCCATACGGAGCAGCAAGCGGAACTCCCCTCCTTATCTTCAGGCTATGCTCAAACCCCACACCCCAACCAGAGCACTCCGTTCTGCTGCCTCTGGTCTCTTGGTCGTCTCACCCCTACGGGAGTTCAGTCAATTAGCTCCCACTCAGCCCAGTCCAAGCTCTTCTCACAGTACACACACTGCTACTCCAACACACATACAAGCACTCATGCTTACTTACTTCATCGTGTTCTACTTATTTCTTGTTTTATATCTCTTGTGTCTTTGTTCTACCTTGTTATTTTTAGTATTACATTGTTCTTGATTACTGCATTGTTGGCATTTCACTGTACTTGTGCATGTGACATTAAAACTTGGACTTGGTGGAACGGTGGAACCAGCTTCACATCTCCAAAAAACATCTGAAACGTTACC
The DNA here is from genome assembly GCF_965601325.2 of Salmo salar. Taxonomy (NCBI): domain Eukaryota; kingdom Metazoa; phylum Chordata; class Actinopteri; order Salmoniformes; family Salmonidae; genus Salmo; species Salmo salar. The sequence goes on from NC_138292.1 coordinate 28,222,037, forward strand.
TCTTCAAACATTATCTTAAATAAGACATCTCAGTCAGTCTTCTTCCGTCCATTTTTGCTTTTGTCTTTTCCTACTAGCTCTGACTTTGCAGATAAATTCTTTATTGCGAAAAAAAAACAATGCATTTACTACGACTGTGACATGTAGTTGTCTCACCCAGCTATGTTAAAATGAATGCACTAACTGTAAGTCACTCTGGATAAGAGCGTCTGCTAAATGACCGAACCATAAACGCAATAGATCCAGACCTCAACACCAAACATCACACCCAGACAGACCCACAACACAGAACCAACCAGCTGATCACAATACTGACACCAAAAGACACCAGTCCCACTTAAAATGAAACAATGAAGCTTTAATAAAGCCCATTTGGAATGTAGTATGACTCTTTATGTAATATGACGTTGCTTATAAATGATTGATGAGACATCTATGCTATGCCTAAAAAGACTATGAATTCTCTATTATGCATTTATAAGTTGTTGTTGTTTGTCTGAAGTGGGATTCACAAGACAATGAACCTCAGTCTGTAGGGACTGTGCAGTGGCCCTGACTTTACCTTTATCCAACAGACAGGATATAATAAACAATAAACGTCCTCTAGCTTTAACAAGAAACACCGCCGGTGTAGTCAGACATCCCCTGACAGACCTGACCCTGGAAGTAACATAGTTTGATATTCTATTATCCTGGTTGTTTTTTCATCCTTTTGTGTCTGCAGCTCCAAATGGTGCAGCAGTAATCTGGTTTAACCACGGCTATCTGGGATCGATCGGATGGACCTTCACTAAAACTCCGGTATTTTTCATCATATAGCTTGTTCTCCATCAATTTAGCAGGCATAGAGTGAAAAATATGTTTGGAACATCAATCGCAAAATAAAATGGCAGTATCTAATTGCAACACATACTGTATAGAATCGTGAGAATTGTGAGAATCCCAATACATATCCTATTGGCATCTAATCTTGATAATATCGTATCGTGAGGTCCCTAGAAATTCCCAGCCCTAGAGGAGAGGTTTTAGAGATAGTTAGGGAGAGGGATAGAGAAAGAGAGAGGGAGTGGTAGAGAGCGTGAAGACATACTCTCTCAGCCACACATGAGCACTCATCCAAAGAGGATCCTGACCCCGCAACACAAAAACCCACTCAGAGAGGAGCCTGTCTATCTTCACTGTGACAACACAACAGAGCCATCCACATCCACATACATACAGCCGTCTCCCACACACAGATCCATCCACACACACCCTGCCTCACCCCCTGCCTCTGGAAAATAGACCAGAGAGAATAAAGGAGTTCACAGTAAATCTATAAGTGATTTCCCAGACCTGGGTTCAAATACTATTGGCAATCTTTCAAAAACTGAGTGTTTAGGTTTAGCCTGTCTGGGGTACCAGGCGGTTCAGGGTTTGAACTTTTGAGACGTTTTAATTGGTTCCAATACAACAGGCAACCTCAATCAAGCTCAAATGATTTCAGTTTCAAATAGTATTTGAACCCAGGTCTGCCCCCTCCTCTTCCTCCTCATTCTATTTAGTTGAACAGCGTGTGCCCATGAATGGAAGCCAACCCTCAGCCATGAGACCAGTGCTGGCTGCTGATAATATGTGACATCAAGGTGAACTCCACCAAGCTCTGTCAGGAATACGCCTATTAAACGCCTATTAAAAGAGAAAAGAGCCAGGGGCAACACGCCTGTTTCCTTTTTTAGAATGTTTTGACCAGAGAATTGGCTCTCATAGCATGGAGGGAGGGATCGGAGGTGGTAGAGAGAGGGAGAGGGAGCGAGACAGAGAGAGAGGGGGGAGCAGTTCTACAGTTGTATGATTCCCTAACCGGACCTCTCTCTCCAGAACAAATGTTTTTTTGTGTACCATGGTGGCAGATCATAGATGTTTGTAGACATATACTGTATACTCAGTAACTGGCAGGATGTCAGACTGCCTTGCTGACATCTACTGCCTTTCTCTGTTCACTGGTGGAATTTGTTCCTGTCTGGAGACCAGTAGATCTCTCTTTCTCTCTCTCTCTCTCTCTCTCTCTCGCTCCCTCTCTATCTCTCTACCTCTCTATCTAGCTCAATTCAATTCAATTCAAGGGGCTTTATTGGCACAGGAAACATATGTTAACATTGCCAAAGCAAGTGAAGTAGATAATATACAAAAGTGAAATAAACAATAAAAATGAGCAGTAAACATTACACTCACAGAAGTTCCAAAAGAATAAAGAAATTACAAATGTGTATTATGTATATATTCAGTGTTGTAACGATGTGCAAATGGAGCTCAGTTTACACCTCATTTTGTGGGCAGTGTGCACATAGCCTGTCTTCTCTTGAGAGCCAGGTCTGCCTACGGTGGCCTTTCTCAATAGCAAGACTATGCTCAATGAGTCTGTACATAGTCAAAGATTTCCTTAAGTTTGGGTCAGTCACAGTGGTCAGGCATTCTGCCACTGTGTACTCTCTGTTTAGGGCCAAATAGCATTCTAGTTTGCTCAGTTTTTTTGTTAATTCTTTCCAATGTGTCAAGTAATTATCTTTTTGCTTTCTCATGATTTGGTTGGGTCTAATTGTGTTGCTGTCCTGGGGCTCTGTGGGGTCTGTTTGTGTTTGTGAGCAAAGCCCCAGGACCAGCTTGCTTAGGGGACTCTTCTCCAGGTTCATCTCTCTGTAGGTGATGGCTTTGTTATGGAAGGTTTGGGAATCGCTTCCTTTTAGGTGGTTGTAGAATTGAACAGCTCCCTTTCTGGATTTTGGTAATTAGCGGGTATCGGCCTAATTCTGCTCTGCATGCATTATTTGGTGTTTTACGTTCTACACAGAGGATATTTTTGCAGAATTCTGCATGCAGAGTCTCAATTTGGTGTTTGTCCCATTTTGTGAATTCTTGGATGGTGAGCAGACCCCACACCTCACAACCATAAAGGACAATGGGTTCTATAACTGATTCAAGTATTTTTAGCCAGATCCTAATTGGCATGTCAAATTTTATGTTCCTTTTGATGGCAAAGAATGCCCTTCTTGCCTTGTCTCTCAGATCGTTCACAGCTTTGTGGAAGTTACCTGTGGCGCTGATGTTTAGGCCAAGATATGTATAGTTTTTTGTGTGCTCTAGGGCAACGGTGTCTAGATGTAATTTGTATTTGTGGTCCAGGCGACTGGACCTTTTTTGGAACACCATTATTCTGGTCTTACTGAGATTTACTGTCAGGGCCCAGGTCTGGCAGAATCTGTGTAGAAGATCTAGGTGCTGCTTTAGGCCCTCCTTGGTTGGTGACAGAAGCACCAGATCAACAGTAAACAGTAGACATTTGACTTCAGATTCTAGTAGGGTGAGGCCAGATGCTACAGACTGTTTTAGTGCCCTCGCCAATTCGTTGATATATATGTTGAAGACGGTGGGGCTTAAGCTGCATCCCTGTCTCACCCCACAGCCCTGTGGGAAGAAATGTGTGTGTTTTTTGCCTATTTCAACTGCACACTTGTTGTTTGTGTACATGGATTTTATAATGTCGTATGTTTTTCCCCCCAACGCCACTTTCCATCAATTTGTATAGCAGACCCTCATGCCAAATTGAGCCGAAGGCTTTTTGGAAATTAACAAAGCACGAGAAGACTTCACCATTGTTTCGGTATGTTTGTATGTCAATTAGGGTGTGCAGGGTGAATATGTGGTCTGTCTTACGATAATTTGGCAAAAAGCCAATTTGACATTTGCTCAGTGCATTGTTTTCACTGAGGAAATGTACGAGTTTGCTGTTAATGATAATGCAGAGTATTTTCCCAAGGTTGCTGTTGACGCATATCCCATGGTAGTTATTGGGGTCAAATTTGTCTCCACTTTGTGGATTGGGGTGATCAGTCCTTGGTTCGAAATATTGGGAAAGATGCCAGAGCTAAGGATGATGTTAAAGAGTTTTAGAATAGCCAATTGGAATTTGTTGTCTGTATATTTGATCATTTCATTGAGGATACCATCAACACCACAGGCCTTTTTGGGTTGGAGGGTTTTTATTTTATCCTGTAGTTCATTCAAGGTAATTGGAGAATCCAATGGGTTCTGGTAGTCTTTAATAGTTGATTCTAAGATTTGTATTTGATCATGTATATGTTTTTGCTGTTTGTTCTTTGTTAAAGAGCCAAAACGATTGGAGAAGTGGTTTACCCATACATCTCCATTTTGGATAGATAATTCTTCGTGTTGTTGTTTGTTTAGTGTTTTCCAATTTTCCCAGAAGTGGTTAGAGTCTATGGATTCTTCAATTACATTGAGCTGATTTCTGACGTGCTGTTCCTTCTTTTTCCGTAGTGTATTTCTGTATTGTTTTAGTGGTTCACCATAGTGAAGGCGTAGACTCAGGTTTTCTGGCTCTCTATGTTTTTGGTAGGACAGGTTTCTCAATTTCTTTCTTTGGTTTTTGCATTCTTCATCAAACCATTTGTCATTGTTGTTCATTTTCTTCAGTTTTCTGCTTGAAATATTTAGATTTGATAGGGAAGCTGAGAGGTCAAATATACTGTTAAGATTTTCTACTGCCAAGTTTACACCTTCACTATTACAGTGGAACGTTTTATCCAGGAAGTTGTCTAAAAGGGATTGAATTTGTTGTTGCCCAGTTGTTTTTTGGTAGGTTTCTACACTACATTCCGTCCATCTATAGCATTCCTTAATATTACTCAGTTCCTTTGGCTTTGATGCCTCATGATTGACTATTGCTCTGTTCAAGTAGACTGTGATTTTGCTGTGATCTGATAGGGGTGTCAGTGGGCTGACTGTGAACGCTCTGAGAGACTCTTGGTTGAGGTCAGAGATAAAGTAGTCTGCAGTACTACTGCCTAGAGATGAGCTATAGGTGTACCTACCATAAGAGTCCGCTCGAAGCCTACCATTGACTATGTACATACCCAGAGTGCGCCAGAGCTGCAGGAATTGTGACCCGTTTTTGTTGGTTATGTTGTCATAGTTGTGCCTATGGTGGAGGGAATGCTGTCACCTCCAGGCAGGTGTTTGTCCCCCTGTGTGCTGAGGGTATCAGGTTCTTGTCCGGTTCTGGCATTTAGGTCGCCACAGACTAGTACATGTCCCTGGGCCTGGAAATGATTGATTTCCCCCTCCAGAATGGAGAAGCTGTTATGTGGGAGGATATAGGTAACACACAGGAGGACATGTTCTCTGTTAAGATCATTTCCTTTTGAATGTCTAGCCAAATGTAAAATGTTCCTGTTTTGACTAATTTAATGGAGTGAGTTAGGTCTGCTCTATACCAAATTAGCATACCCCCTGAGTCCCTTCCCCGTTTCACACCTGGTAGTTTGGGGGATGGGACTACCAGCTCTCTGTAACCTAGAGGGCAAGCAGTGGGTCTGTCTCCTCTATACCATGTTTATTGTAGGATGACAATGTCTGTATTTACGATTTCTTTGATGAAGTCCAGGTTCCTGCTCTTTAGGCCAAAGGCAGATGACCTCAGGCCTTGGTTATTCCAGGATGAGATAGTGAAGGCTTTGTGTTCCTTAAAGTGTCCAACGTTGTTGGTCGTGTGGTTTGGCCTCAGGCCAGTAAGTGTGAGCAGAGCCTGCTGAGCATCTGGTACATTTACATTTACATTTACATCATTTAGCAGACGCTCTTATCTAGAGCGACTTACAAATTGGCTACATGCCATTGGCTTGGGCTAGTGTAACAGTGGGGTTTGGGCCTGTTTGCCCGCTCACAGCCTGGGCGTATGTATGACTTCCATGTTGAGGGCCTTTTTGCGGGGGTGGGGTGGACAAGAGGGGCATAGGTCTGATCTGAGGGGGCCTAAATGGGGTATGGGCATGGTTGACGTGGGGGGGTGTTGATTGGTTGGGGAGGGGGGGTCCCGCAGGGCTGGGAGAGTGTCTCGCTGGTCTGGGCAGGGTGTCTATTGATCTATTGCTCCTGTGTGAAGTGTTGGGGCTGCGTTTGAGAGCGATGTCCTTTAGAGTCCGGGCGAAGGTGGGCACTGCTGCCTTGTATAGGTGGATCTGGTCATAGAGGCTGTTCAAGTCCAGGGTGGCGTGGTGGGCCAGGAAAACATTTGGTTTTGAGGCACAGTCATGGGAAATACTTGCGTTTACCCGCTGTATGGTAGCTGGGTGGAATTATTTTCTTGGTAGCAGGGTGGATAAAACCACTTGCGCATTGGGGAACTCCTTTCAGTGCTGTGGCCTCCCTTTCCTGCTGGGCTCTAAGGACGACCTTGCTTAAGTCACGTAATAAGTTGCATGGACGCACTCTGGGTGCAATAATAATGTTTAACATGATTTTTGAATGACTACCTCATCTCTGTACCCACATATACAATTATCTGTAAGGTCCGTCAATCAGGCAGTGAATTTCATACACAGATACAACCACAAAGACCAGGGAGGTTTTCAAATGCCTCACAAAGAAGGGCACCTATTGGTAGATGGGTATAAATACAAAAAGCAGACATTGAATATCCCTTTGAGCATGTTGACGTTATTAATTCAACACTTTAGATGGTGTCTCAATACACCCAGTCACTACAAATATACAGGCATCCTTCATAAGTCAGTTGCCAGAGAGGAAGGAAACCGCTCAGGGATTTCACCATGAGGCCAATGGTGACTTTAAAACAGTTACAGAGTTTAATGGCTGTGACTGGAGAAAACTGAGGATGGATCAACAGCACTGAATTTACTCCACAATACTAACCTACATAACAGAGTGAAAAGAAGGAAGCCTTCACAGAATAACATTTTTTCCAAAACATGCATCCTGTTTGCAATAATGGTGTTTGTGCCTGTGTGTATTATTATGTGGCTAGGTGAACCTAGTTGGTCCTCAGACAGAAGGTCTAGGGCGCGCTGGGTGATTGGACACCAGAGTTTAGACATACTTTGTTTCGGAAAAAGTTTTTTGCCTTGTATATATTTTCCGTTTGAGTCCATTAGGAGTACAATCTGCGTCTTGTGTATGTCCTCAGTGGGTGTGTGGGGGTTGCCAGGAGGGCTTTCAGGGTGGCTGACGGGGGGGTGCTCAGAGGGGGTGAGATCCCCTGGGCTTGGGGTTCTTCATTTGTCTATTCTGCTGTGATCTCGGTGCTATGGTCAGGGTCTGGTATGGATGTCCTGCTATGGTGTCGAGACTTTTGTTGGTAGCTGAGGTGGGCTGTTCTGCTGGCTTCTCTGCCGGGGTGGCCACCTCTCTAGTGGGTTGTTCTCTGTCACACGCCATCCCCCTCAACCTCTCCTCCAGCAGTCTGATCCTCTCCTCTAGTGCTCTGTTCTTCTCCTGGTCTTGTTTTTTATATTGTTGAAGTTGTCTCACCACAGTCCAGAGTGCAGATATGTCTCTCTCCACCTCCAGCACTCCGGGTCTGCTTAAGGGGGTGTTGTTGTGCAGGACTGTTGTCTGGGTCTGTTCTCTCACCTCTCCAGTATGGCCTCCTGCAACACAGCTCTCCCAACAGGTCTCTTTGCTCATTTTCACCTCAGAATGAGATCTGGGCCACACACACAGTGACAGGAAACCTCCCAAATACCTCAGAACTGATGTCTTACTGTGCCTGGTGCCACTGTGTATTACCTCTAACAGTCTACAGGCCTCTCCAATGTACCCACATCCATTTTTAGTCCACCACACAGCCCATTTTAAACAGGATTGATTGATTTGGGAGGGATGGAGAGGGAGAGGGCAGAAGAGCGAGATGGTGGCGGTTTCTTTCTTTCTCTCCGACTCACAAGTGGGTGTTGAATAATTTAGGGTCCGTTGTCACCCGTCTGTGTTTCTAATGAATCAGGGGGGATCCCCTGTGGGGTGACCTGAGAGGAACATGATATCACAGTTGTTTAGCGAGAGGAGAGAGGTCTCGGGTCGCCACATAGGAGGTGTCAGAGCGGAGAGGGCTGGTGGGGGGGCGGGGGGGGGGGGGGGGGGGGGGGCACTCACTGTTCTGTCATAAGACATGTGTTCCTCTCTCTGTCTTACCTGGCTGGAACCGTGTTATAGAACCGTGTTATAGAACAGTGGTAGAGAACAGGAGAGCAAGCCAAGGGTGACTGTACAGCAGCCTGCTAGCACTGCTACTTTAACTTTGTTGTACCCCAGAGATGGAGCTGTGGATTTCAAACAGGACATGGAGGAAAGAGGAGCTACTGCAGACATTGAGAATATGGAAAAAAGGTGTATCTAATCATTAAATATACAGTATTATACACACACGTATGCATTCAAGCAATCTCTCTCTCTCTCTCTCACATACACACACAGCAGTGAGCAGATTTGTAATGCATAACAAACCTATATGAAGCATAATGTACTGTGTGGAACAAAGGGGGTGTAGACACACACAAACACACACACACATACCCACCCAAACCTATGTGACTCAACATTGTCACAAAAGGGACACAGACACAGAACAAATGGGTAGCAGGCTGCTTGCTGTTCATGCCAGTAAAAGAGGGCATTAATTAGACTGCCAGCATCAATACATGTCCAGCATTTTCAATAAGCCTAATTGTATTCCTCACAGGGAAATGGCCAGTTTGGTTATAAATTAGACCTTTTTCATTTGTTTACCTCCGATAGAAAAATGCTTCCTGATTTAACTCATTGGATACATACAGGTTTACTCTACACAGTTAATTTGTACTCACAGCCACACATACATTTGCATATAGACTACAAGGAATCATCCTGCACCAAATCTAACAAGCTCAATTCTACACCAGATTTTTATTGGGAAGCTACCAGCCAAACACAACACAGTACAAAGCACTGAGCCAACACTGAATCAATAACTCAAACATGAACTCCATCAAATAGTGGCTAGAACACTACTCCACTTTGATGCAGTGTATGTATGACCCTGTACCACTACTTACATCCAAACCCTCTCCAGGAGCACACACACAAGCCCTCTCCAGGCTTCTGGAAGTCATCAGAAGGGGTTTGGGAAGCATGCCTCCACCCACTGGGCACACCGGTTAAATCAACGTTGTGTCCATGTAATTTCAATGAAATTACATTGAGCCAATGTGGAATAGATGTTGAATTGACGTCTGTGCCCAGTGGGTACTACTTTGAGGTAATGCTACAAGTAATGCTACACACACACACACTCTCTAGCTCTCTCAAACACACACACACACACACACACACACACACACACACACACACACACACACACTAGCTCTCTCAAACACACACACACACTCTCTCTCTCTCTCTCTCTCTCTCTCTCTCTCTGAGATGTTTAATACAACATACCATGGAGACTCAGTCTTCTCTAGCCCCATGGTACTATGACTGAGACTCAGTCTTCTCCAGCCCCATGGCACTATGACTGAGACTCAGTCTTCTCTAGCCCCATGGTACTATGACTGAGACTCAGTCTTCTCTAGCCCCATGGTACTATGACTGAGACTCAGTCTTCTCTAGCCCCATGGCACTATGACTGAGATTCAGTCTTCTCTAGCCCCATGGTACTATGACTGAGACTCAGTCTTCTCTAGCCCCATGGCACTATGACTGAGACTCAATCTCCTAATGGCTAACTGAATGGATGGCTTTGACCTAAACACACGTCCCGATGTGGCAGTTACAGTTACAGTAGCACACACGTGTTTACACACACACACACAACACACACACACACACACACACACACACACACACACACACACACACACACACACACACACACACACACACACACACACACACACACACACACACACACACACGAACTCTCTGCATCATCCCATTGGTAGTGCTGTAGTGTACAGTGCAGTGTCCAGGACTCCCTGGTATGTTGTGTTGAGTTGGCTGGATGAGATGAGAGTAACAAAGTAACAAGGCAGCTAATACTGTAGGTCCCCATAGTCTCACTGACTTTACACTCATGTTTTTATTCTTACAAAACATTATTTATTAAGTCCCTCAATCGTCTCTGTCTCTCCCAGTCTGTTCATATCTTCTCTGACCTCCACCCTTCTCTCTTCCTCTCTCCTTCTGCATTCTCTTCCTTCTCTATTTTTACACTGTTGCTTTCTCACTTTCTTTTCCTACATTTGTTCTCTCACTCTACTCTGGCCTGTCTGTCTGTACATCTCTCTCTCTCTCCCTTTACGTCTCCCTTTCTATCCTTCCTTCCCACACTTCACTGATTGGTAGAAGACTGCTGTCCTGAAGCGTTGATGCCTGACCATGATGTCTAGGGAAATCAGAGCACTTCCTCCTCCCGTATGGTTAGCCCAGCAGTCCTCTCTCTCTCTCTCTCTCTCTCTCTCTCTCTCTCTCTCTCTCTCTCTCTCTCTCTCTCTCCTCTCTCTCTCTCTCTCTCTCTTCTCTCTCTTCTCTCTCTTCTCTCTCTTCTCTCTCTTCCTCTCTCTCTCTCTCTCTCTCAAACACACACACCAATACACACCGAGAGAGAGACACACATAAGCATTCAAACACGCAAAAACACATGCGCACACACACAACTCCAACCTTAGCCACAGCTCAAAATGGGAGAGGAGTCATGTTGTGTTGGGAATATTTGTGTCTGATAGAATTCTCCAGTGAGAGCAGATAGAGGTTCTGAGCTAAGGAGGACCCAACAAGTCTGGTGCAGAGAAAAACAAACTCACACACTAAACACACAGACTCACGATGTAGATAAAACATCTGCACACACACACACACACACACACACACACACACACACACACACACACACACACACACACACACACACACACACACACTAAATCCACACAGTCTCACAAAGTGCAGATAAAACATCTGAGCACACACACACGTTGAATTCAGTGATCCTGTTCTTTGTGATGGCACAGCACTTCCAGGAAACGCCTGAAGTCTGTCTTTATTTCTTTCTTCTCCAGTCAGCAGCCAGCCGGGTGCAACTCACTTCCTCTGATAGCTTCACAGAACAGAGAACTTCTCCTCAAAGACACACCACATCTTCTCTCCTTAGGATTCTTTAGGATGCAACCACTGAGGCAGATGATGAATAGTGTATAAGTTAGCAGTAAGGATATGCATGTGGGGCATACAGACAGTATTTCCCTAAGTGCAGGGGATTGAAGTTGTTTTATATAACAGGAGATCATTGGTGACCTTCAGAGTGGAATCAGGCTCTTTGCGCCACTAGAAGCCAAAAATAATAAGTCAAGAAAGTCAAGTCATGATGCAGTGAGAAGAGCAGAACCTCTTTAACTCCTGTTGACTCAACACTACTAAGTCTCTATGGAGACACACACCCAGACACAACCAAACTCTACCCCCCCCAGCCCCTCCTCTCTCTGACCTGCAGGGACAGCACCACACCCCAGAGGGACTGGTTTACAGAATGCTCAGCTGGCCCTGCAAACCTCTGTCACGCACTCTGACTGACCTTGTCACACTGGGATGCTGGGATGTGTTCAGTAGTAAAACGCTTTGAAATGGAAAAATAACATCTACGGTGTTACTGGACAAGTTCAAGTAGTACTGTGTCTTATGTTTCACAATGTTGGTTCAAAATGTTTTCCACCAATTGAACACAATCCTGGATGGACCTAGCAAATAGGGAAAGGCTTAGGACAGCAGGAAAAGATGTGCCTTGACTTATTTCACATTTTGCTGAATTCAAAATGGATTGAATAGATTTTTTTTCTCACCCATCTACACACAATATTTCACAATGACAGTGAAAACATGTTTTTAGAAATGTTTGCAAATTTATTGAAAATTAAATACAGAAATATGTAATTTACATACAGTAAGTATTCGCACCTAAGAGTAAATACATGATAGAATTCCCTTTGGCAGGGCTTTCAGCTGTGAGTCTTTCTGGGTAAGTCTCTAAGATCTTTGCACACCTGGATTATACAATATTTGCACATTATTCTTTAAAAAATTCTTCAAGCTCTGTCAAGTTGTTTGTTGATCATTGCTAGACTGTCACGCTCTGACCTAAGAGAGCGTTTTTCTCTGTTTAGTTAGGTCAGGGTGTGATAGGGGGTGGGCATTCTATGTGTTTGTTTTCTATGTTTTGGCTGGGTAAGGTTTCCAATCAGAGGCAGCTGTCTATCGTTGTCTCTGATTGGAAGCCATACTTAGGCAGCCTTTTTCCCTTGGTTTGTGTGTGTAGTTGTTTTCTGGTTTGTTAGTATAACCTGACAGAACTGTTGGCTGTTGTTTTGTTTTCTTTGTTTAAGTGTTTTCATTAAAAGTAAAGATGAGCACTCAACACGCTGCGCCTTGGTCCCCTTTATACAACGCACGTTACAGAACTACCCACCACGATTGGATCAAGCGGCGTGCCCGGGCAGAGATGGATACCTGGTCGATGAAGGAGTGGACCGAAAGGAGAAACTGGACTTGGGGCCAGGTAATAGACAGGTATCGTAGCCTACCGGGGAAGAATGAGAGGCAGCCCCCAACATTTTTTTTGGGGGGGGGCACACGGGTAGTTTGGCTGGGCCAGGGGTGAGACCTGAGCCAACTCCCAGTGCTTATTGTGGTGAGCATGTGCCTGCCTCTCGCACTCTCCCTCCAGTGCGCCTCCATAGCCCAGTACGTCCTGTGCCTGTTCCTCGCACTCTCCCTCCAGTGCGCCTCCATAGCCCAGTACGTCCTGTGCCTGCTCCTCGCACTCTCCCTCCAGTGCGCCTCCATAGCCCAGTACGTCCTGTGCCTGCTCCTCGCACTCTCCCTCCAGTGCGCCTCCATAGCCCAGTACGTCCTGTGCCTGCTCCTCGCACTCTCCCTCCAGTGCGCCTCCATAGCCCAGTACGTCCTGTGCCTGCTCCTCGCACTCTCCCTCCAGTGCGCCTCCATAGCCCAGTACGGCCGGTGCCTGCTCTGAGCACCCGGGCCTCAGTGCGTCTCTCCAGTCCGGTGAGACCTGTTCCAGCTCCACGAGTAAAGCCTCCAGTGATAATCTATGGTCCGAAGCCTGTAGAGATGATCCATGGCATGAAGCCTCCAGTGATGATCCATGGCCCGGAGCCTGTAGGGATGTTCCATGGCACGAAGCCTCCAGAGGTAATCCATGGCCTGGAGCCTGTAGGGATAATCCATGGCAAGAAGCCTGTAGGGATTATCCATGGTCCGGAGCCTGTAGAGATGATCCATGGTGAAAAGCTTCCAGTGATGATCCATGGCGCAGAACCTGTATTGATGATCCATGGCATGGAGCTTGCAGCAACGGTCCCTAGTCCGGAAGCTACAACGACGCTCTCCAGTCCGGAGCCTCCGGCGACGCTCCCCAGTCCGGAACCTCCGGCGACGCTCCTCAGTCCGGAGCCTCCGGCGACGCTCCTCAGTCCGGAGCCTCCGGCGACGCTTCCACAGCCCAGTACGTCCTGTGCCTCCTCCCCGCACACGACCTGAGGTGCATGTTACCAGTCAGGTGCTACCTCAGTCCGGAGCCTCCGACGACGCTCCTCAGTCCGGAGCCTCCGGCGACGCTCCTCAGTCAAGTACGTCCTGTGCCTGCTCCTCGCACTCACCCTCCAGTGCGCCTCCATAGCCCAGTACGTCCTGTGCCTGCTCCTCGCACACACCCTCCAGTACGCTTCCACAGCCCAGTACATCCTGTGCCTCCTCTCCGCACTCGCCTTGAGGTGCATGTCATCAGCCCGGTGCCACGTGTACTGGTCCCACGCATCAGGCTTCTGGTGCGCCTCCACAGCCCAGTACGTCCTGTGCCTGCTCCTTGCCCTCTCCCTCCAGTGCACTTCCACAGCCCAGTATGTCCTGTGCCTCCTCCCTGCACTCGACCTGAGGTGCGTGTTACCAGTCTGGTGCTATCCTCAGTCCGGAGCCTCCGGCGACGCTCCCCAGTCCGGAGCCTCCGGCGACGCTCCCCAGTCCGGAGCCTCCTGCGACGCTCCCCAGTCCGGAGCCTCCGGCGACGCTCCCCAGTCCGGAGCCTCCGGCGACGCTCCCCAGTCCGGAGCCTCCGGCGACGCTCCCCAGTCCGGAGCCTCCGGCGACGCTCCCCAGTCCGGAGCCTCCGGCGACGCTCCCCAGTCCGGAGCCTCCGGCGACGCTCCTCAGTCCGGAGCCTCTGGCGACGCTCCTCAGTCAAGTACGTCCTGTGCCTGCTCCTCACACTCTCCCTCCAGTGCACCTCCATAGCCCAGTACATCCTGTGCCTGCTCCTCGCACTCTCCCTCCAGTACGCTTCCACAGCCCAGTACATCCTGTGCCTCCTCTCCGCACTCGCCTTGAGGTGCGTGTCATCAGCCTGGTGCCACCTATACCGGTCCCACGCATCAGGCTTCTGGTGCGCTTCCACAGCCCAGTACGTCCTGTGCCTCCTCCCCGCACTCGACCTGAGGTGCATGTTACCAGTCTGGTGCTTCCTATGCCAGTCCCACGCATCAGACATCCAGTGCGCATCCCCAGTCCGGAGCCTCCTGAGACGGCCTGCAGCCCAGAACCTCCTGAGACAGCCTGCAGCCCAGAACCTCCAGTGGCGGCCTGCAGCCCAGAACCTCCAGCGGCGGCCTGCAGCCCAGAACCTCCGACGACGATCCACGGTCCGGTGGTACTAAAGCAGAAGGATCAGCAGGTGGAGCAGGGGTTCTGGGTGGAGCTGCCTCCTCTGCTGGAGGTTATGTGGACTACATTTGAGCTGCCATAGACAATTATCATCCTCCCTACCCTCCCTTTTTGTTTTGTGGTTTCTTTTGTTGGTTTTGTTAGTTGCATTCGGAGTCTGCACCTTTGGGGGGGGGGGGGGGGGTACTGTCACGTCCTGACCCTTGTAAGATGTCATTTTCTATAGTAGAGTAGGTCAGGGCATGACAGGGGGTGTTTTTGGGTGGTTTTCTATGTTTGCTATTTCTATGTTTAATTCTAGTTTTCTATTTCTATGTTTTTTGGGGGGGTTGATCTCCAATTGGAGGCAGCTGGTCCTCGTTGGCTCTAATTGGAGATCATATTTAAGTAGGTTTTTTTTCCACCTGTGTTTGTGGGCAGTTGCATTCTGTTTAGTCTCTGTACCTGACAGAACTGTAAGTTGATCGGTTTCCGTTTGTTATTTTGTCTTAAGTGTTTTAATAAATATCATAATGACCACTCAACACGCTGCGCTTTAGTCCCCTCTATATGACAGCCGTTACATAGACAGACATTTTCAAGTCTTGCCATAGATTTTCAGTCAAAACTGTAACTAGGCTGCTCAGGAACATTCAAGGTCGTCTTGGTAAGAAACTCCAGTGTGAATTTGGCCTTGTCTTTTAGATTATTGTTCTGCTGAAATGTGACTATCTCCAAGTGTCTGTTGGAAAGCAGACTGAACAAGGTTTTCCTGTAGGATTTTGCCTGTGCTTAGCTCTATTCTGATTTATTTTTATTCCCTCAAAAAACAAAAATCCCTAGTACTTGCCGATGAAAAGCATACCCATAACACGATGCTGCCACCACCTTGCTTGAAAATATGAAGAGTTGTACTCAGTGATGTGTTGTGTTGGATTTTCCCCAAACATAACGCTTTGTATTCAGGAGATAAAGTTAATTTCTTTGCCACATTTTTTGCAGTTTTACTTCAGTGCGTTATTGCAAACAGGATGCATGTTTTGGAATATTTTTTATTCTGTGAAGGCTTCCTTCTTTTCACTCTGTTATGTAGGTTAGTATTGTGGAGTAAATTCAGTGCTGTTGATCCATCCTCAGTTTTCTCCAGTCACAGCCATTAAACTCTGTAGCTGTTTTAAAGTCACCATTGGCCTCATGGTGAAATCCCTGAGCGGTTTCCTTCCTCTCTGGCAACTGACTTATGAAGGATGGCTGTATATTTGTTGTGACTGGGTGTATTGATACACCATCTAAAGTGTTGAATTAATAACATCAACATGCTCAAAGGGATATTCAATGTCTGCTTTTTGTATTTATACCCATCTACCAATAGGTGCCCTTCTTTGTGAGGCATTTGAAAACCTCCCTGGTCTTTGTGGTTGTATGTGTGTATGAAATTCACTGCCTGACTGACGGACCTTACAGATAATTGTATATGTGGGAACAGAGATGAGGTAGTCATTCAAAAATCATGTTAAACATTATTATTGCACACAGAGTGCGTCCATGCAACTTATTACGCGACTTAAGCAAATTCTTACTCCTGAACTTATTTAGGCTTGCCATAACAAAGGGATTGAATACTTATTGACTCAAGACAATTCAGCTTTTCATTTTTAATTAATTTCTAACATTTCTAAAAACATAATTCCACTTTGACATTATGGGGTATTGTGTGTAGGCCAGTGACACAAAATCTCAATATAATACATTTTCAATTCAAGCTGTAACACAACAAAATGTGGAAAAAGTCAAGGGGTATGAATACTTTCCGAAGGCACTGTATATCATATCACTGAGAGCATGGAGCTGAACCGGGGACCGTAGAGGGGACTTAGGGAGAGTTATATATACACGCTCCTCATCTATCTATCTCTCTCCTACACCTGCTCTCCTCTTCCTCCACTCACTCAGTCCCTCTCTCTTGTTGTGTCAGCAGTGATAAAAACAGGTTTACTTCCACCATGCTACTGAATTAGCCCAGAGAACACTCATATAGAGGAGGGCAAGAGATACAAACACGCACACACGCACGCACCACACACACACACACACACACACACACAAAGACACACACACAAAGATACACACACTGTCACTAAAGCCACTCCATAATGTGGATGACACTTCAATACAACTACTTGCTAATAAAAGAAAGTCGCAGTCACTGAGGACATATTGACATATAATCTGTTTCCCGGAGAGTGGATGGAGCCAGCCATCAGTCTCAACACACGACCCAATCTAAATGGCCCTGAAATTTGAAAATGACATTTCAGAATTGGATTTGCTGCGTATCAGCAGAAATTCACACGAATAAGTGTATGTGTGTGTCTGTGTCTGTGTCCCATGCATGTATGTGTGCGCATGTATGTGTTTGTGCATATTTGTGTGCGATCAAAATAGGATCCTGGTATTTGTCCCTGTGGGCCCTCCATTCCGAGCTTCGATTCTCCGAGCAGATTATTATTCCAGTTTTTTGTTAAGACCAGCGGCTGGAATCGAGATACAGGCTGGAGTCTACCTTCCCCTCAGCAAGATCATTCAAATTCATAACCCCCAAAATGAGTTATTGACTCAGAATAACGTCTCTGCCATTCTCAATGAGTGGGGCTCTGCATCCCAAGAAGCATGCTGTCTGTCTCCTCCCGGCAACATATATCCCACAGCCTGAGACAGAGAATAGAGACATCTGGATGAGACCCTACCAGAAGCTAGCCTGGTTCCAGATCAGAACAGCCAATGACGATGAGTTGGTTAGACAGCACAAACAGATCTGGGACCAGGCTAGCAAGAAGCTATATGACAGCCTAATTATCCTCAGCCAGCAAAATGCCTGAAACACAGAAACATACAGGATAAAATGTTTTGCAACGGAAAATTTGACTTCTTATTGGACAAGTTCATCTAGTACAGTTGAAGTCGGAAGTTTACATACACCTGAGCCAAATTCATTTAAACTCAGTTTTTCACAATTCCTGACAATTAATCCTAGTAAAAATTCTCTGTCTTAGGTCAGTTAGGATCACCACTTTATTTTAAGAATGTGAAATGTCAGAATAATTGTAGAGATAATTATTTATTTCAGCTTTTATTTCTTTCATCACATTCCCAGTGGGTCAGAAGTTTACATACACTCAATTAGTATTTGGTAGCCTTTAAATTGTTGAACTTGGGTCAAACATTTCGGGTAGCCTTCCACAAGCTTTCTACAAGAAGTTGGGTGATTTTTGGCCCATTCCTCCTGACAGAGCTGGTGTAACTTAGTCAGGTTTGTAGGATCGTTGCTCGCACACGCTTTTTCAATTCTGCCCACACATTTTCTATAGGATTGAGGTCAGGGCTTTGTGATGGCCACTCCAATACCTTGACTGTGTTGTCCTTAAGCCATTTTGCCACAACTTTAGAAGAATGCTTTGGGGTCATTGTCCATTTGGAAAACCCATTTGCGACCAAGCTTTAACTTCCTGACTGATTTCCTTAGATGTTGCTTCAATATATCCACATAATTTTCTTCCTCATGATGCCATCTATTTTGTGAAGTGCACCAGTCCCTCCTGCAGCAAAGCACCCCCACAACATGATGCCGCTGTGCTTCACGGTTGGGATGGTGTTCTTTGGCTTGCAAGCCTCCCCCTTTTTCCTCCAAACATAACAATGGTCATTATGGCCAAACAGTTATATTTTTGGTTCATCAGACCAGAGGACATTTCTCCAAAAAGTACGATCTTTGTCCCCATGTGCAGTTGCAAACCGTAGTCTGGCTTTTTTATGGCGGTTTTGGAGCAATGGCTTCTTCCTTGCTGAGTGGCCTTTCAGGTTATGTCGATATAGGACTATTTTTACTGTGGATATAGATAGTTTTGTACCTGCTTCCTCCAGCATCTTCACAAGGTCCTCTGCTGTTGTTCTGGGATTGATTTGCACTTTTTGCACCAAAGTACGTTCATCTCTAGGAGACAGAACGCGTCTCCTTCCTGAGTGGTATGACGGCTGCGTGGTCCTATGGTGTTTATACTTGCGTACTATTTTTTGTACAGATGAACGTGGTACCTTCAGGCATTTGGAAATTGCTCCCAAGGATGAACCAGACTTGTGGAGGTCCACTATTTTTTTCTGTGGTCTTGGCTGATTTCTTTTGATTTTCCCATGATGTCAAGTAAAGAGGCACTGAGTTTGAAGGTAGGTCTTGAAATACATCCACAGGTACACCTCCAATTGACTCAAATTATGTCAATTAGCCTATCAGAAACTTCTAAAGCCATGACATAATTTGCTGGAATTGTCAACTGGAATTGTGAAACAGTGAATTATAAACTCTAGGGGCTAGGGGGCAGTATTTTCACGGCCGGATTAAAAACGTACCCAATTTAAACAGGTTACTACTCCGGCCCAGAAAATAGAATATGCATATTATTCGTAGATTTGGATAGAAAACACTCTGAAGTTTCTAAAACTGTTTGAATGGTGTCTCTAAGTATAACAGAACTCATATGGTAGGCAAAAACCAGAGAAAAGATACAAGCAGGAAATGAAAATTTTGTGGCTGTACTATTTTCAAGTCATTGGTAATAAATCACACAGTGACAAAGGATTCATTTTGCACTTCCTATGGCTTCCACTAGATGTCAACAATCTTTATAAAGTTGTTTGAAGCGTCTATGATGAACAGAGAACGAATGAGAAGGAAGGGAAGTTGACGTCCCTGGGAGGTCGTCACTTCATTATTGCGCGCACATGCGCGTTCATGTGAGGCGAGACATTTTTCAAAACTTGTTTCAAGACACAGGAGAGGTCGGGTTGAAATATTACTGATGTTTCACGTTAAAAATGGACCAAAAGATTGATGCTAAACAACGTTTGACATGTTTGAACAAACGTAAATAGATATTTTTTTTGGACTTTTTCGTCGTGACTTTTCCCTCCCATTTTGAGTAGCCTACCGAACGCGCTAACAACACGGAACAGCATGGAGTTATTTGGACATAAATTATGAACTTCATCGAAAAAACAACATTTGTTGTGGACCTGAGATTCCTGGAAGTGCCTTCTGATGAAGATTATTAAAGGTAAGGGAATATTGCTAATGTTATTCATGGTTTTAGATGATTCCAACATAGCGGCTAGCTGTATAGCCTAGTGTATTTTTCTGTCCAGAGTACTCAGATTATTGCAAAGTATGCTTTCCCAGTAAAGTTATTTTGAAATCTGTCAATGCGGTTGCATTCAGAATGCAACCGTTATTCTTTGAATAACAGTTTAATACTTTAACCACATTTTATAATGAGTATTTTTTTGTAAATTCACTGGCAGTTTTGGGGGAGACGCATTTTCTCAACGACACACGCCGATGTAAAATGCTGTTTTTGGATATAAATATGAACTTGATAGAACAAAAATGCATGTATTGTCTAACATGAAATTTGTGGAGTGGTTGAAAAACGAGTTTTAATTACTCCAACATAAGTGTATGTAAACTTCCGACTTCAACTGTGCCTCCCTCCCTGTGCCTCCATTTTGGAGTGTTTTATCTTTCGTGCCTACTGAACAAAATCCAGGAAGACACTCAGGATGCTATGACGAGACATGGAATACAATGATAGGACCTGGGACACAACAAGCATGCAATACAGACAGTCAAGGACAAGGACAGAGACTGAGTGTCCGACTCAAATATCGAACTATGGAATCATCTGAGAAAGGCAACACCTCTACTTCACACAGTCATGTTGTCTACCTCAGTGTCACCTCTGATGTGTCCCCTCCACCATAACCGCATCGTCACCACTGTCCCACCAGTCACCTCCAAACCCCTACCTACCGTCAGTCAGCACTTCTGCCTGGGGCTACCTACCCCCATCCTCATCCACTCAGCGAAAGTCAACCATGTGAAGCTGCACAGTACTGTAGGGCTCTCACTCTCCAGACCCATCTGCAGTTAAACTAAACCCTGGTCATGTTCACTAGCAATAATGTTCTGAAATGGAGTGAAATTGTACAATTAGAACACAGATTTTAATTTCCCCAAAAGAAAAGGAAAAGTGTTTTGCAATGGAGTGCTGGTCGCCGAGCATTTCGTATTATTCTGTAAGTCAATCCGAGACACTCCATTTAGTATGACATGTTACGTTTCGTATAGTATGTATTATGTTTTGGATGTCAATCAACCATTTTGTATGATATGTATGTTACGAATTTGCAAAACTTACAATATGTTATGAATTTGCAAAATGTACTAAATATTACAGATTAACAAAATGTAGGATATGTTATGAATTCTAGCTTGGTGGATAAAGTTAGCTAGCTGGGTTAAGGATAGGATTAAGTTTAGGAGTTAGGTTAAAGGGTTAAGGTTAGGGTTAGGGGAAGGGTTAGCTAAAAAGGTTAAGGTTAGGGGAAGGGTTAGCTAACATGCTAAGTAGTTGCAAAGTAGCTAAACAGTAGTAAGTATATAGTTGAAAAGTTGCTAAATAGCTAAAATGCTAATGTTGCCTGAGATTTGAGATTTGAACTTGCAACCTTTGGGTTGCTAGACATTCACATTATACGCCCACCTATCCACACCAACCACCCAACTAACCAAACACCCACCCACCCTACTTTCATTTTGCCTTAAGTAACCATTTGTCTTACGTAACCACACCAAACGTACCATATCATACTAATATGAGTGTCTTGGATTCATGTTTACTATGTTACATCTAGTCTATGAGACCAGGCTAAGTCCTCAGCTCTACTGAACACAACCTATGCTCTGTACAATACAGTACTGTAGAGCCTGTCTCTGAAGCTGTGGGCAATGCTAATAACAGTGAGATGTATATGCCTTATTTGCTATTTGGCGCAACTAACACCAGATATCTTACTTTTCAACCTCAAAGAGGGATGGAGCCATAGAGGGATGTGGAAAGGAAGAGAGGGGCTTTTAGAATAATCACTTCATGAGGCACATTAAATTGCTTCACGCATCGCAGCGGCCTGAGAGGATCGCCCCATCCCACTCTCCTCCCCCCGTTTCTGTGTGTAACCCTGTGGACACACACATACACGCATACACACATGGGTTTGATGCATCCCTGCTACTCTCTCTCTCTCTCTCTCTCTCTCTCTCTCTCTCTTCCCTTTTTTTTGTTCCTGAAACTTAAAATTATATACTTTTAACAGTGTAACTGACTTGCGAGTGGGCGACAGTTTCACATTTCTATAAACTAGCTGAGAGTGAAACATGAATATTTTAAGCAGCTTAGCGCTGATTTAAATATATTTTCTGGGAGTCTGCTGGTTGTGGGCCAGGACACAGTGTAATACCCACAAAGCCGCCATTGCTAAACTCTATTTGAGGGAGCTGATAATTCGGACTGGCAGAACTAAGGCAAATAAAGTCAATTAACTCACAGAAATATTTTTTTAATTCATTTTACAACCCTTTGAAAAAAATGCAGGGTGATTTTAAGATAGCTAGCCTAGCGTTGAGAGGAGGAAGATTATATATACACACAGCAAAGAGAGAATCCAAGAGACAGAAAATATCTAGCGATGAAGGGTAAACACAGGGGCCATTTTGAGAATGTTTAAGTAAAGAGGAGAAGAAGAAGCAGCCTCTCTGGTTATAATGTGCTGGAGATAACCGGGGATGCCATTCATTTTTAGTAAATAAGATATAGGACATTTATTTAATCAAAGACACACTGTGACGGAAGAATTTAGGCAGGTAGGTGTTTGTGCCTTAATATTTGCTTATCCACATATCTTCTAATGTAAAAGCATGGAAGTGGAAAAACCCTGTCACCTCTTCCGGGGGAGAGGAGAAGAGAGGAGGAGGCTGCATGGAAGGCTGCAGATGCAGGTGCAGAGAAAGTGATTATTAATTTGCCTTCCTCCTCAGTCAAAACACACCACACCTCTGGAAATCCCTTGTGGCATGAAAGCTCCTAGAGAAAAATGATAGCTACCAGCTATAATGTAACTTAATCCAACCGATGTTAGTTCATACATAAAAAAAAACAAGCAGGATAGGATTACAACATGGGGAAGTTGTAGTGATTGTAATACTGTCAGACTGTTGCGATAATGACTAGATAGGGAGAGAAGAAGAACACCTGAGCAGGAGGTGGTCTTTAAACCAGGACATGAACAGGAAATGCAGCCATTGGAGGGTTACATTTTCAGACACAGCTATGGTGTCAATTTCATATGATCTGGTTGAAATGTCCTCAATGAAGGACGAAATAATGAGATTTAGCCTACAGCCAACCATGCAACATTACAGCATACTATGTCGTCCTCCACAAAAAGACCTATCAGACAGGAAACACACAAATCTGTAGTGTCTTCCTTCAATCATAAATCATAAAAATTTACATCCTATCCCAGTTCCCAGTCCTACAAGCCACACAGATTTAATTAGTATAAAATATGATAGGCCTACGAGGAAATGAAATCAATAATGTTCAACATTGATGCCTGTCAAAATGTCAAGCTTCCACCCATTGGCACCCCCTGTGGCAACATTCTTTCTCATTAAAAACACTTCCTTGCATTATTTGACCTTGACCCCTGTCCCACTGGCTCCCATATTAAATTATGGTGTAACGTTTAAAACACTTACATGCTGACCACACTGCTTGCGTCGCGTGCACGAGCGTTGCAAAATAAATGTAAACATACATTATTCAATTATTGCACTCACACTGCTCGCGCGCGCCAATGAGCGTCTGCGTTGCCAAGCGCTAAAATAGAAGTCAGTTCTATTTGTGACGCTGAACGCTGTGCAAATCCTGCCTCTCTCATCTCCTCATTGGTTTATAGAAGCAGATACCCACGTGCCATCTCCTCATTGGTTATACCCACATGGGTGATTGAAAGATGATCTGAGTTCGGTCGGTCGTCGTGGTAACTATTAAATTCAGATGCCAATCGCCATATAAAGTCCAAAGAAGAAAAAGCCTGGAAGAAGGAGAGATGACTCGAAACAATTCGGTTGACCGTTTTATGTGTGTATTAATTGTCAGAGCAGCGGACCTTGTGCATTTCAGGGAAAATAACAACTCAACGTTTATATCCCAGGACAAATTAGCTAGAAACAGCAAGCTAGCTAAATAGGACAAATCAGCTAGCAACTGCAAGCTAGCTAGCTAAATTGCCATAAATGTTTAATGCTTTTCGACCTGTCCCCAAATTAATATAATTGGTTCAGAGTTTGTTTTGATATTTCAACCTGTATGTCGTGATCGCATTTGTTGTGGGGGGACAAAATCAATTTGCGCATAGACGGTTTGGGTACGGTGTTAGGCAACATGCTTACAGGCGCAGATCTCTAGTTCCCTCAGGTCATGCCAAGGTCCTCTTTGACACTCAGTAAGCCTCTCATCACCTAGACTTTCTGATGGGAAGAGAGCTCTTTGAGTGTTTTTTTAAATGTAAACTTTATTTAACTAGGCAAGTAAGTGAAGAACAAATTGTTATTTACAATGATTGCCTACCCCGGCCAAACCCGGACGATGCCGGGCCAATTGTGCGCAGCCCTATGGGACTCCCAATCACAGCCTGATGTGATGCAGCCTGGATTCGAATCAGGTACTGCAGTGATGCCTCTTGCACTGAGAAGCAGTGTCTTAGACCACTGTGTCACTCGTGTGTGTGTGTGTGTGTGTGTGTGTGTGTGTGTGTGTGTGTGTGTGTGTGTGTGTGTGTGTGTGTGTGTGTGTGTGTGTGTGTGTGTGTGTGTGTGTGTGTGTGTGTGTGTGTGTGTGTGTGTGTGTGTGTGTGTGTGTGTGTGTGTGTGGTGGGGTGTGTGTGTGGTGGGGTGTGTGTGTGTGCGTGCGTGTCTGTGTGATATCGTTCCTTATAGCTCTCCTCTGCCCCTCAGGTTTATCACCAGCCGTGGCTGCAGTCTGTGATTTAACGGTGACAACGTTGGTTAAATGTTGCTCCTTTGGCAACAGATAAATGTTTTACTGATGCCCACATCTCAATGTCATAAAACACCCCTCTCCTTTGACTAGCATAGGATGCATTATACTTGCCACCGACGGTGTGAGCTACAGTTAAGTTATCACACCATTAAGACATTCAATTGATTTAAAATTGATTTTTATACACCATTTTTGACCCGTGGACCGATCTTCCCAAGCAGTTATTGGTGCGAGAAGTTCTGATGGCACAATATATAAACTACATTTATATGGAGGAAAGCAGAGAAAAGCAAGCCTCTCCTGCTGTTACATTTAGTAAATAAAACACTTAAAACGTCCATTCCTGTCACGCCCTGATCTGTTTCACCTGTCTTGTGATTGTTTCCACCCCCTCCAGGTGTCGCTTATTTTCCCCAGTGTATTTATCCCTGTGTTTCCTGTCTCTCTGTGCCAGTTCGTCTTGTATGTTTTTCAAGTCTACCAGCGTGTTTTCCCATTCTCCTGCTTCTATTCTCTTTTGCTATTCCTCTCAGTCTTGACCACTGCCTGCCCCCGACCCTGAGCCTTCCCGCCGACCTGTACCTCTGCCTCCCTCTGAATTACCGACCTCTGCCTGCCCTGACCTGTCTTCTGCTAAGCCCCTGTTGGAACATTAAACATTGTTACTTTGACAGTCTGCATCTGGGTCTTACTTTGATTCCTGATAGTTCCAGCAGAAGCAATCCCAACGCTGGAGTTAAGCACTGATTTCTGAAAACATTCTAAAACTTGACATAAAAAAAAACGTATCACACCCATAACCACATAGAAACACAGCAAGATCTCCGCTTTAAAATAGATCAGTCTCTCTATTTGATGGTTCCATCAGGTATTATTAGCTTCTTCTAACTGAGGTCAAACTCAGTTCAGCCAACAGTACACCAGCAGTAAGCCTGTAATTGATATGATATCTTCCTTACTAGCCCTGTGAAGCTGACCTCTAATATGAAGATGTACATCTCTGTCTGTGTACTAATTAAAGCCGGGGTATGTGTGGGTCCCCTGGCCATGCATGCCTCTGGAAAGTTATTGTAAACATATATCATATGCCATCCAGGACCTCTATATCAGGCGGTGTAGTCCTGAGCATTTTCCAAAGACTCCAGCCACCCAAGCCATAGACTGTTCACTCTGCTACCGTCTGGAAAACGGTACCGGAGCATCATCTCTCTGACCAACAGGCTCAGAAACAGCTTCTACCCCTAAGCCATAAGACTGCTAAATAGTCAGACTGCTAAATAGTTCACTAATGGTACCCAAACTATCTGCACTGAGTGTATCTTGCACGGACCCTACGCACACTCACTAGACCATATACTGTATACACACCATATACACACTCACTAGACTATATACTGTATACACACCATATGCACACTCACTAGACCATATACTGTATACACACCATATACACACTCACTAGACTATATACTGTATACACACCATATGCACACTCACTAGACTATATACTGTACATTGTACACACCATATACACACTCACTAGACTATATATTGTATACAGATCATATACATATTCACTAGACTACATACTGTATACACACCATATAAACACTCACTAGACTACATACTGTATACACACCATATAAACACTCACTAGACTATATACTGTATACACATCATATAAACACTCACTAGACTATATACTGTATACACACCATATAAACACTCACTAGACTATATATTGTATATCGATCATATACACACTCACTAGACTATATACTGCATACACACCATATACACACTCACTAGACTATATACTGTAAACAGATCATATACACACTCACTAGACTATATACTGCATACACACCATATACACACTCACTAGACTACATACTGTATACACACCACATACACACTCACTCACACACACTACATTGACACTCCCACACAAAACCCATACACCACATATGCCCACATACACATGTATACCGACACAACACAACACACATGCATACATATTACACACACACACACACACACTACTTTTACACTCATCATTAGCTGCTGCTACACTGTTCTTTATTTTACGCTTATTATTATCTATCCTGATGCCTAGTCACGTTACCCTTTCATATACATATCAAATCAAGGTTTATTTATATAGCACATTTCAGACAGGAAAAACAAAAGAATAACAATTGAAAACTGAAAAGCACGCTAAGGAAAAGCAGAGCTAAAAAGGTGTGTTTTAAGATCCCTTTTAAATATGTCCAGTTCCGGCCCACCTCAGGTTCTCTGGCAGGCTATTCCAGAGGCTGGGGGCATAATAACTAAAAGCTGCCTCTCCATGCATCTTGGTCCTAGGCTTTAGGATAGTTAAAAGGCCAGTGCCAGAGGACCTGAGGGACCTACTGGGTACATAACTTAAAGGTATGTCTGATATATATTGGGGTGCACAATTGTGGATTGATTTCAAAACCAATAGAATAATCATAAATTAATTCTAAAACTCACAGGCAGCCAGTGCAGAGACCTTAAAACCAGTATAATATGCGTTGCAGCATTCTGTATGTTTTGCAGTTGACCAATGGATTTGTTGGATAAACCAGACAGAAGAGTGTTACAGTAGTCAAGCCTGCTTGTAATAAAAGTATGAGTGAGTCTCTCTGTATCAGCCTGAGATAGAAACGGACACACCTTGGCAATGTTCCTCAGGTGGTAAAAAGCTATTTTGGTCACATTCCTAATGTGTGACTAGAAATTGGGTTGAATCTAAAATGACACCTAGGTTTTTTACCTGGTGTTATATCTTTACTGGCCGTGAATTCAAATCTGCGGCCAGATTCTCTCTGTACTTTGACTCCAACAATAAGTACCTTGGTCTTATGTTGATTTAGCTGGAGGAAGTTGTGAGCAATCCAAGTATTTAAATCACTAATACAGTTTAATAATCTGTGGAGATAAAATTCTCTGAGGACACAGAAATGTAAAGTTGTGTATCGTCTGTGTAGCAATGAAAATCAATGCTGTCCTTTCTGATAACGCTGCCAAGGGGTATATATAACCTGAACAATACCTGGCCCAGAATCAAACCTTGTGGAATGCCACATATATCTATTTTCTCTGAGTTATGTTCACAAAGGGTGACAAAAAATTCTCAAGCGGTTAAATAGGTCCTAAACCAACTTAGAACTGGACCAGAGAGGCCAACCCACCTCTCCAGTTTTGTCCAGGAGGACAGGATGGTCAACAGTGTCGAACGCAGCACTTATATCCAAGAGAAGGACAGAGAACTCTTTGGCATCTGTGTTGGCTCTAAGATAATTTACCACTTTAACTAAGGCTGTCTCTGTGCTGTGGTGGGCACGAAAACCAGATTGGAATTTTTCTAAAACACAGTTGGTACAGAATTTTGCTTAAGAATGGAAGGTTGGAGATTGGCCTGAAAATTGCTAAGAGCTGAAGAATCGAGATTACTTTCCCCACTGCAGTTTTTAGTGCAGTGGGGAAAGTGCTTGTAAACAGGGAGTGATTAACAACAGCTTGCAATTCTTCAGATATGCAATTAAAAACAGTTTTGAAGAAGGTTGTGAGGATAGGATTGAGATGGCAGATAGAAGGCTGAAGTTGTGATATCACTTTCCTGAGCATGTCTGTGTCAACCAGGGAAAATAACTCCATAGTGCCTTTACGTGGTAGGCTAGGGAACATATCATCAAACTTCTCATCAGGTCTTGCTTGACTGATACCAAGCTTAATGTTTGCTATCTTATCTCTGAAATATGCCACAAACTCATCACATTTAAATGTATCTACGTCAATTACCTCGTACCTCTGCACATTGATCTGGTACTAGTACTCCCTGTACGAAATCTAAATCATTGGGAAGGGCTCGTAAGCAAGCATTTCACGGTAAAGTCTACACCAGTTGTATTCGGAGTATGTGACAAATACAATTTGATTTGACTTGATGTATCAGTTTATCCTGTCATGTTCTAATTTCATTGCAAAAACAAGGTGGTAATGCACTCACAATTACCTAAACTAACTTCAACATAGATGGTGTAATTGTGAATATACCGAATATACTGTATGAATATTATATAAATCAAAAAGTTGGATTTCACTTTGAGGTGGATACTATCACAATCAAATCTAATACATATCTAATATATGTGTATCTTTATGTTGTTACCACTATAGAAGGTCAAAGGGTGCAGTCACACAGTGTTACAAGTGGTTCCCCTCAGAGGAGTGCTGGAGGTCGGGGGTCATTCTAGACAAATGGACAGTCAGCTCCATGGTGGATAGACTGGTCAAAGAGAGAGTGAGAGAGAGAGGAGAAACAGCCGAGAAACCGCTCTTCGCTCCTCTCTCCCTCTTACTCCAGCTATCCCTTTATGTCTCTCTCTATAAACAGGTACCTGCCAAAATAAAGGAACCACTTGAGCAAATGAGGGATACAAAGTATATTGAAAGCAGGTGCTTCCACACAGGTGTGGTTCCTGAGTTATTTAAGCAATTAACATCCCATCATGCTTAAGATCATGTACAAAAATTCCCAGTTTACTATTATTTTGAGTGGTCTTCCAGAACAGATGGTGCTCTCATGCATGTTTCAGTGTTATTTGCCTCGAAGCGAGCACAGAAGTAGTTTAGCTATTCTGATAGGCTCATGTCACTGGGCAGCTCTCAGCTGTGCTTCCCTTTGTAGTCTGTAATGGTTTGCAAGCCCTGCCACATCCGACGAGCGTCAGAGCCGGTGTAGTACGATTCGATCTTAATCCTGTATTGATGCTTTGCCTGTTTGATGGTTCGTCGGAGGGCATAGCGGGATTTCTTATAAGTTTCCGGGTTAGAGTCCCACTCCTTGAAAGCGGCAGCTCTAGCCTTTAGCTCAGTGGGGATGTTGCCTGTAATCCATGGCTTCTGGTTGGGGTATGTACGTGTGGTCACTGTTGGGACGACATCATCAATGCACTTATTGATGAAGCCAATGACTGATGTGATGTGCTCCTCAATGCCATCGGAGGAATCCCTGAACATATTCCAGTCTGTGCTAGCAAAACAGTCCTGTAGTTTAGCATCTGCTTCATCTGACCACTTTCTTATTAATCTAGTCACTGGTGCTTCCTGCTTTAATTTTTGATTGTAAGCAGGAATCAGGAGGATAGAATTATGGTCAGATTTGCCAAATGGAGGGCGAGGAAAAGCTTTGTATCCGTCTCTGTGTTTGGAGTAAAGGTTGTCCAGAGTTTGTTTTCCTATGGTTGCACATTTAACATGCTGATAGAAATTTGGTAAAACGGATTTAAGTTTCCCTGCATTAAAGTCCCCGGCTACTAGGAGCACCGCCTCTGGGTGAGCGTTTTCTTGTTTGCTTATGGTGAAATACAGCTCATTCAATGCTATCTTAGTGCCAGCCTCTGACTGTGGTGGTATGTAAACAGCTATGAAAAATACAGATAAACTCTCTAGCTAGGTAGTGTAGTCTACAGTTTATCATGAGATACTCTACCTCAGGCGAGCAGTAGCTCGAGACTTCCTTCAATATTGTGTACCAGCTGTTATTTACAAAAATACATAGTCCGCCGCTCCTTGTCTTACCAGACACCGCTGTTCTATCCTGCCGGTGCAGCGTATATCCGGCCAGCTGTATTCAGTATATATTTAGACTATAAACAGTAATGCACAGGGGGGGGAAATACAATGTATTTCTTTCTCAAAACATTGTATTTTCATCCTAGATTTCGGGATGAACAGTAACAGACAAAACAAATACAATAGAAGATAAACAAATAGGCTTGTTACTATAAAGAAAAAACTATTAGGGTGCATCCTGTCTCTTATTTGGGTCAACCAAAGTGGCCCGGATCTCATCTGTGATTGTTCTCCTTCCTCCTGTTCCTTGTCCCATTCCTCGTCCTCTTCACCCTCCTCGTACTCGTACTCGTCCTCGTCCTCCTCCTCCTTGTCCTCATCCCCTTCTTACTCTCACTCCTCTTCCTCTAACTCTCTCTCCAAAATTGGCCTCCATTGTTGTCCCAACCAAGAAAGCCAACCTGAAGCCTATTTATAGTGCTCAAGCTCTCATTTCTAAGTGAAGAAATTAGCTATAAGTGTTTTCACACGTGAGCACTGGGTCTAGGTAATTGGTAAATTAGTGTGGCATTTTGAATGGCAGTGTTTTCCAAACCAAACACAATACCTGTTAGTTTTGAATGATGTGTCTAATGTAGAGAACTGTGTTTAGTGTTTTGCAAAAACCAGATAATGTGCTTGCAATTTTGCAGACTTGGTCTGAAGACAACTTGTAGACTTGTTTACGTGCTGCTGTGTGGTTTGTTGCTAACCTTACTTTGCTACCTGACAACTTTACGGTTTTTACTTTTTAATTACCGTTTATATTTTTTGTTTTTCTCTTGCTCGACTTTTTTCATTCAACTTTTTCATCCCGGACGCTTTATCTGGACGTGGTTCGTCAGGACCTCCATCAGCCGAAACTAAGTAGTAACATTAACATGATGCCTTCTAATTGCAGATCGCCTTATGGCGAGGATAGCTGGGCTGCAAGCCCAGCTTCAGACGCAATCGTTAGGCAAGGGTAATTTAAGTGTAGGAAAGCATGAAACAGCGTCTGTGCCACCAGTAAGTACAGATAGTAGTTTAAATCCCCTCGCACAGTCCCTGCAGCCTGACAATTTTCTCATGGCTTCTGGAAGGAAATGCTGTAGGAATGCTCAACCACTCATTCAGCCGACAGAAACTTTCAACCGGTTCTCCCCATTAAGCATCAGACCACCATTTTATTACGTTTGCAGTCGCAACAAATAATCTGCTCAGACCCCAAATAAGGATCATCAAAAGCCGTGCTATAAATTCTCAGACAACCCAAAGATTCCTAGATGCCCTTCCAGACTCCCTCCACCTACCCAAGGACGTCAGAGTACAAAAATCAGTTAACCACCCAACTGAGGAACTCAATTTAACCTTGCGCAATACCCTAGATGCAGTCGCACCCCTAAAAACAAAAAACCTTTGTCATAAGAAACTAGCTTCCTGGTATACAGCAAGCTTCCAGAAAATGGGAACGGAAATGGAGCTACACCAAACTGGAAGTCTTCCGACTAGCTTGGAAAGACAGTACCGTGCAGTATCGAAGAACCCTCACTGCTGATGGATCATCCTATTTTTCCAACTTAATTGAGGAAAATAAGAACAATCCAAAATGTATTTGTGATACTGTCGCAAAGCTAACTAAAAAGCAGCATTGCCCAAGAGAGGATGGCTTTCACTTCAGCAGTGATAAATTCATGAACTTCTTTGAAGAAAATATCATGATCATTAGAAAGCAAATTACGGACTGCTCTTTAAATCTGCGTATTCCTCCAAAGCTCAGTTGTCATGAGTCTGCAGAACTCTGCCAGGACCTAGGATCAAGGGAGACACTCAAGTTTTTTAACACTATATCTCTTGAGACATTGATGAAAATAATCATTGCCTCTAAACCTTCAAGCTGCATACTGGACCCTATTCCAACTAAACTACTGAAAGAACTGCTTCCTGTTCTTGGCCCTCCTATGTTGAACATAATAAACAGCCCTCTATCCATCAGATGTGTACCAAACTCACTAAAAGTGGCAGTAATAAAGCGAAAAAGCCAAACCTTGACCCAGAAAATATAAAAAACTATCGGCCTATATCGAATCTCCCATTCCTCTCAAAAATTGTAGAAAAAACTGTTGCGCTGCAACTCACTGCCTTCCTGAAGACAAACAATGTATATGAAACGCTTCAGTCTGGTTTTAGACCCCATCATAGCACTGAGACTGCACTGGTGAAGGTGGTAAATGACCTTTTAATGGCGTCAGACCGAGGCTCTGCATCTGTCCTCGTGCTACTAGACCTTAGTGCTGCTTTTGATACCATCAATCACCACATTCTTTTGGAGAGATTGGAAACCCAAATTGGTCTATACGGACAAGTTCTGGCCTGGTTTAGATCTTATCTATCGGAAAGATATCAGTTTGTCTCTGTGGGTGGTTTGTCTGACAAATCAACTGTACATTTCGGTGTTCCTCAAGGCTCCGTTTTAGGACCATTGTTTAGGACTATTGTTGTCACTATATGTTTTACCTCTTGGTGATGTCATTCGGAAACATAATGTTAACTTTCACTGCTATGCAGACGATACACAGCTGTACATTTTGATGAAACATGGTCGTCTCAAATAAAACTGTGATGGACCTCGGCGTTACTCTGGACCCTGATCTCTCTTTTGATGAACATATCTGTTTCAAGGACAGCTTTTTTCCATATTTGTAACATTGCAAAAATCTGGAACTTTCTGTCCAGAAATGATGCAGAAAAATGTATCCATGCTTTTGTCACTTCTAGGTTAGACTACTGCAATGCTCTACTTTCCGGCTACCCGGATAAAGCAATAAATAAACTTCAGTTAGTGCTAAACACGACTGCTAGAATCTTGACCAAAACTCCAAAATTTGATCACATTACTGCAGTGCTAGCCTCTCTACACTGGCTTCCTGTTAAGGCTAGGGCTGATTTCAAGGTTTTACTGCTAACCTACAAAGCATTACATGGGCTTGCTCCTACCTATCTCTCCGATTTGGTCCTGCCGTACATACCTACACGTACACTACGGTCACAAGACACAGGCCTCCTTATTGTCCCTACAATTTCTAAGCAAACAACTGGAGGCAGGGCTTCCTCCTATAGAGCTCAATTTTTATGGAATGGTCTGCCTATCCATGTGAGGGACTCAGACTCGGTCTCAACCTTTAAGTCTTTATTGAAGACTCATCTCTTCAGTAGGTCCTATGATCGAGTGTAGTCTGGCCCAGGACTGTGAAGGTGAACGGGAAGGCACTGGAGCAACGAACTGCCCTTGCTGTCTCTGCCTGGCGGTTCCCCTCTCTCCAATGGGATTCTCTGCCTCAAACCCTATCACAGGGGCTGAGTCACTGGCTTACTGGTGCTCTTCCATGTCATCCCTAGGAGGGGTGCATCACTTGAGTGGGTTGAGTCACTGACATGATCTTCCTGTCCGGGTTGGCGCCCCCCCTTGAGTTGTGCCGTGGGGGAGATCTTCGTGGGCTATACTCGGCCTTGTCTCAGGATGGTAGGTTGGTGGTTGGAGATATCATTCTAGTGGTGTGGGGGCTGTGCTTTGGCAAAGTGGGTGGGGTTATATCCTGCCTGTTTGGCCCTGTCCGGGGGTATCGTTAGACGGGGCCACAGTGTCTCCCAACCCCTCCTGTCTCAGCCTCCAGTATTTATGCTGCAATAGTTTATGTGTCGGGGGGACTAGGGTCAGTCTGCTATATCTGGAGTATTTCTTCTGTCTTATCCGGTGTCCTGTGTGAATTTAAGTATGCTCACTCTAATTCTCTCTCTCTTTTTCTCTCTTTCTTTCTTTCTCTTCTTTCTTTCCTTCTTTCTTTCTTTCTTTATTTCTTTCTCTCTCTCTCTCTCTCTCTCTCGGAGGACCTGAGCCCTAGGACCATCGCTCAGGACTACCTGGCCTGATGTCTCCTTGCTGTCCCCAGTCCACCTGGTTGTGCTGTTGCTCCAGTTTCAACTGTTCTGCCTGCGGCTATGGAACCCTGACCTGTTCACCAGACGTGCTACCTGTCCCAGACCTGCTGTTTTTAACTCTCTAGAGACAGCAGGAGAGGTAGAGATACTCTGAATGATCGGCTATGAAAAGCCAACTGACATTTACTCCTGAGGTGCTGACCTGTTGCACCCTCTACAACCACTGTGATTATTATTATTTGACCCTGCTGGTCATCTATGAACATTTGAACATCTTGGCCATGTTCTGTTATAATCTCCACCCGGCACAGCCAGAAGAGGACTGGCCACCCCTCAAAGCCTGGTTCCTCTCTAGGTTTCTTCCTAGGTTCTGGCCTTTCTAGGGAGTTTTCTACACCTACATTGCTGGCTGTTTAGGGTTTTAGGCTGGGTTTCTGTACAGCACTTTGTGACATCAGCTGATGTAAGAGGGGCTTTATAAATACATTTGATTGATTGATTGATTGATTGATTGATTGATTGATTGATTGATTGATTGATTGATTGATTGATTGAATGATTGATTGATTGAAGATTAGGTTCATGAGTTAATGATTTCACTGAGTGTGCCTCAAATACCAATTTTAGTGTGTAAGAGATTGTAAAAAGCTGTAAAGTACTGTAATCCAGTGTATTGTGCCTCACCATATTGACTGCTCTAGGTCTATGTCACATATTGTCTTGTTGTCTGTTTCAGAGAGTCTTGGAGCTGGATGCCGCTGCAATTCAGCACGTTTATATAAACCATTGATGAGACTGGCTTCAACCAAGCCAAAAGAAGGGGACGGGGAAGGGGACGGGACATTATTGGCCACCGTGCCATTGTGAATGTCCCTGTACAGCATGGAGGGAATATCACCATGTGCGCAGCCGTTAGCCAGCAAGGCTAATCCATCACCATGCCAACCTTGGTCCCTACAACACCGCCCTTATAATCACATTGCTGGACACAACATGGTATCCTCATTCCAGCCGAGCAGCCCAGGTATGTTGTCATCTGGGACAACGTGAGTTTCCACCGGGCTGCTCTGGTCCGCAACTGGTTCATCGACCACCCACAATTTATGGTTCTTTACCTCCCACCATATTCCCCATTCCTAACCCCAATTGAATTGGGTTTTTTCGGCATGGTGATGGAAGGTGTATGACCGTCATCCCCTCACACGCATGCCTCTTCTCCAGGCAACGGAAGATGCATGTGGTGAAGTTGATGTGGCGGCTTTCGGCGGCTGGATCAGTCACTCCGGAAGATTCTTTCACTGCTGCTTAGCCAGATAGAACATCACTTGTGATGTAGATGAGGTGCTGTGGCCAGAACAAAATAGGAGGCAGGATGCAGCCTAATGTCTTTTTTCTTACATTTTGCATGTGTTTTTGTCTTTTTGTTAGAGTTTTGAAAGAATGAGCCACTTTCATTTTGTATTTTTGTACAGAAAACCCTTTATCTTACTGAATGTTTTTCCTGGTTTTCTCCTGTTTGGTATGGAAAGTCTTACATATACAGCATTTGATAAATAGATAACAATGTTTTTGTTACTGTATTGCATTTGTGTGTGTTTATTTATGTATATTTGAGTAGGTATACTTTACTGTAACAATCTTTTACAACCGGCTACAGTGTAACACTGAAAATGCAAAAGGCATAAACCTACTGCTGGGATATTCATAGGAGGGTTTTGTGTTGAGCACATCAGTGTGTTGTTGGTTGGTAGACAGAGCTATTCATATGACGCGTGTCTTTTTGATGCAAAAAAAAAAACATTTTGGAAAGAGATAAAACAGTTTTGAAGGCAGTGTTTGTTTTTGCTAGAGAGTTTTGCATTTTGTGTTTGTAGTCTTGTGTTTAGAGTTTTGGGAAAATGGGCCAAAGATTCAGCAAACGTGTGTAAACAATTGTGGGAAACTGTAAGACAATTTATGTTGGCAGTTACCTGTATATCTCTTTCTCTTTCTCTTCCCTTCTTTCTGTTTCTCTCTCTCATCAACAATAGTATTCAGAGGTCCATGTGTTGAATCAAGGAAGCTAGTTGACCTGAAACAACATGCTAGCTACAGTACATACACATCATAATATAGAGCAGAATCACAGTGATAAATCAGGACACTATCATACCATCATGTTCTTTGTCAAGTAAATATTCTAAATAATCCTCCCACAACAGCACCTCATCCTGCTGGCGGAGTGAATTTCATTTCACCTCCTACCGGATTATAGTTTCTGTATAAAACCCTCTTTTGACAGTCTGCTTCACACCTCCGAGCCACATAACCTATCAAGTGAGAACAGTTGGAGAGCTCATTGACTGGCAGGTGTGAAATGGCCATGTTGGTTTTTATAATCACTCATATCTCCCACTTCGTGTGTGTGTGTATGTGCGTGCGTGCGTGTCTGTGCGTGTCCAAACAATTCTCCCCTCCTAACGATGGCGCTACGCTAAACTGGAAACAGATCATCTGAACACATTAGCCAGGCGTTCAATAGAGACTGGTTCTACCAATCACCTCCATTTTATAGTGAACTACTAACTCTCCCCTGCGCCTCTCATTGATCCGCTTAGCCACGCATTGTCTCTAAGTAGCTCGCATTCTCCGCAAATCTTCTTATTTACAAGTTATTTGAGGGGAGGGGAAGGAGCGTGGAGGAGGGATCTATTGTTCTGTGTGTGGAGTGTCAGGCTTTTCTGTGTTATTGACAGGCTCTTTTTCCTGAAAGCATTTACAAAGTTGTTGTGTGAAGGACTGGGAGTATTTCTCATTTTACTCCGCTGTACATAACCATTAGATACTGAACTGCTGACTGCCCCTCCATACATACAACACTATGACCAACACACCTGACCTTACCATACCATCGCTCAGTTTATCAGAGCTTCCAGAGGTTATACCCTATTGATGAACACACTGTAGAGGCTGACTGGAACAGACAAGAGATACATATCCTTCTATTCTAAATCAATCAAGCCTCCAGGAGGACTGTGCAAAGCGCATCTGTTTAGATAGCAGTATACAGGCAACATATAGACAGACACTCAACAGTTCAGGCAACATATAGACAGACACTCAACAGTTCAGGCAACATATAGACAGACACTCAACAGTTCAAGCAACATATAGACAAACGCTCAACAGTTCAGGCAACATATAGACAGACACTCAACAGTTTAGGCAACATATAGACAGACACTCAACAGTTCAGGCAACATATAGACAGCAAATCTAGATATGGATACTGACATGATGTCTTTTGGGAGAAAAAAAAAAAACAATCAGATTGTCATTCTTGATTAACTGATTAACACAATGTCCACAACCGAAAGCTGTAGGGGTGGGGCCTGCCTGCCTGCCTGCCTGCCAGCTGCCGATGCCTCTACCTCCACCAGGCTCCAGTATTTATCCCAGGAACAGTGATAGAATGTGATGACCTGACGGAACACACAGGACACTTCCACCCACCATCTGTTTTCTACAGAAGAACAGCTACTGTATTGTACACTACGGCACCAGTCATTGAAATAGAATCCATGGATTCTATTTCTATGGTACCAATGGTGTACACTGGATCCCCTACCCTACACATGCACTGATTTACAACTCTTCCTTGCACTAGAGACTGAGAAGCACTGACAAGGTGATTGCTGACTGCACTGATCAAAAGGCAAGATGGCGCCAATAGGATAAGGCAGCTCTGCTTCTAGCTTCTAAGTACAAACATTTCACTACACACACAATAACATCTGTTAAACATGTGCATGTGATTTAAAGCACAGCAATAACCCACATCCCTTAATTCACTAATTCTGTTGAAACATATTGAAGGATTTCCTTATCTAATGTAAAACAAGTCTTAGTGATTTGTGCAGCCAAAACTAAAGTAGTAATATTTTAAATGTACAATATAAGATTGGCTGTATCAATAATGCTTTACCTATCAATTAATAATACAGTATTATTTTATTATTTTTTTAGTTAAAATAAAATTAACAAATAAAAGCATTATGACTAATAATAGTATTAAATATCGTTTTGCAAAAGGCTACTGAGAGGAGGACGGCTCATAACGGCTGAAATGGAGTAAATGGAATGGAATCAAACTCATTATAGACATGAAAGTCAGTCAACGTGGAAAATTTGAAAAACTTTGAAAGTTTCTTCAAGTGCAGTCGCAAAAACCATCAAGCAATATGATGAAACTGACTCTCATGAGGACTGCCACAGAAAAGGAAGACCCAGAGCTACCTCTGCTGCAGAGGATAAGTTCATTAGAGTTAACTGCACCTCCGATTGCAGCCCAAATAAATGCGTCACAGAGTTCAAGTAACAGACACATCTCAACATCAACTGTTCAGAGGAGACTGCGTGAATCAGGCCTTCATGGTCGAATTGCTGCAAAGAAACCACTACTAAAGGACACCAATAATAAGAAGATACTTGCTTGGGCCAAGAAACACGAGCAATGTACATTAGACTGGTGGAAATCTGTCCTTTGGTCTGATGAGTCTAAATGTGAGATTTTTGGTTCCAAACACTGTGTCTTTGTGAGACCATGAGTAGGTGAACGGATGATCTCTGCATGTGTGGTTTCCACCATAAAGCATGGAGGAGGAGGTGTGATGGTGCTTTGCTGGTGACACTGTCAGTGATTTATTTAGAATTCAAGGAACACTTAACCAGCATGGCTACCATAGTATACTGCAGCGATATGCCATCTCATCTGGTTTGCACTTAGTGGGACTATCATTTGTTTTTCAATAGGGCATTGACCCACAACACACATCCAGGCTGTGTAAGGGCTATTTGATAAAGAAGGAGAGTGATGGAGGGTTGCATCAGATGACCTGGCCTTTACAATCACCCGACCTCAACCCAATTGAGATGGTTTGGGATGAGTTGGACCGCAGAGTGAAGGAAAAGCAGCCAACAAGTGCTCAGCATATGAGGGAACTAGTTCAAGACTGTTGGAAAAGCATTCCTCATGAAGCTGGATGAGAGAATGCCAAGAGTGTGCAAAGCTGTCATCAAGGCAAAGGGTGGCTAATTTGAAGAATCTAAAATATATTTTGATTTGTTTAACACTTTTTTGGTTACTACATGATTTTATGTGTTATTTCATCGTTTTGATGTCTTCACTATTATTCTACAATGTAGAAAATAGTTTTTTTTTAAATTATAATAATTGAATGAGTAGGTGTGTCCAAACTTTTGACTGGTACTGTATATATTACAGTATAATAGAAGCACATAATTAGTATTATTAACATGAACATTGAATGTTACTATTCTTCCAAATGGTCTTACATGTCTTTAATGTGTTTGATAGCATTCCATTTATTTCTTCCCAGCCATTATTTTGAGCCGTTCTCCACCCAGCAGCCTCCGCTGATGTTAGCTGTATACTGCGTTGTGTCCTCAAAAAGGATAACTCTGTCCTATAACCCCAACGACGTGTAAAGCAGGATAACACAGTCTATAAAAAGAGCAGGGAGATCGTTTCACAACTGCAGCCCAAAAAAAGCTGCTCCTTTAACAAGCCTTCCACTAATCGTGTGTTTCGCTGCAGTAGAATAAAGCAGTGTTCGTACACACCGATGTGAGGAGGCGCTTTCCGCTGTCAGTGGTGCTGAAACTTGCCATCTGGTCCTGCAACGTATCGTCGCTGCGCCCGTCCTAGCGAGGCATATAAAGGGTAGTTTGGAGATTATGACTTTGTGAACACAAGTGTGAGTGTATAGAAAGCGAATCTTCAGACACAAAGATTATCCGAGGGCACACACAGAGATGGATTACCAGGGGGGAAGAGGGGAGAGAGTGGTTGAAGCATAGACCGATATGGAGGACTTAAT
The DNA here is from genome assembly GCF_965601325.2 of Salmo salar. Taxonomy (NCBI): domain Eukaryota; kingdom Metazoa; phylum Chordata; class Actinopteri; order Salmoniformes; family Salmonidae; genus Salmo; species Salmo salar. The sequence continues at coordinate 28,261,965 of NC_138292.1, forward strand.
GCTTTCCTACAACTCTCCCCGTTCTGTTTGTGAGACAGCGCTGTCAGATTGACGCGTGGTAGCAGCAGAGGCCCAGCTTGTTGCCATAGTGGCAGCTCATGCGGATGCTGTGTGCATTACAATCAGGGCTTCCGGTGCGCGCGTGTGTGTGTGTGTGTGTGTGTGTGTGTGTGTGTGTGTGTGTGTGTGTGTGTGTGTGTGTGTGTGTGTGTGTGTGTGTTTTCTGAAAAACTGACAGGCTACAGTTGCAGTGGATGGGTGAATACAGCGTGATGTGAAGTTCTTAAAGAAAATGACAGAAATAACACGAACGGTCGTGAAGCAGTGAGAGGACACAGATAATTGTATTAGTACAGTTACAGCGCACCCCTGAAAACTGCTGATCACATTGCCTACCCTTACAACCTGCATTCTTTAGCCCCTGAGGGCTACGCAAATGCAGAAGGTAGCCTATATACAGTTGAAGTCGACGGTTAACATACACTTAAAACCTGTTTTTCAACCACTCCACAAATTTCTTGTTAACAATCTATTGATTTGGCAAGTCGGTTAGGCCATCTAATTTGTGCATGACACAAGTATTTTTTCCAACAATTGTTTACAGACAGATAATTTCACTTAAAATTCACTGTATCACAATTCCAGTGGGTCAGACGTTTACATACACTAAGTTGACTGTGCCTTTAAACAGCTTGGAAAATTCCAGAAAATTATGTCATGGCTTTAGAAGCTTCTGATAGGCTAATTGACATCATTTAAGTCAATTGGAGGTGTACCTGTGGATGTATTTCAAGGCCTACCTTCAAACTCAATGCCTCTTTGGTTGACATCATGGGAAAACCAAAAGAAATCAGAAGACCTCAGAAAAAAGATGGTAGAACTCCACAAGTCTGGTTCATCCTTGGGAGCAATTTCCAAATGCCTGAAGGTACCACATTCATCTGTACGAACAACAGTACACAAGTATAAACACCATGGGACCACGCAGCCGTCATACCGCTCAGGAAGGAAACGCGTTCTGTCTCCTAGAGATGAACGTACTTTGGTGCAAAAAGTGCAAATCAATCCCAAAACAACAGCAAAGGACCTTGTGAAGATGCTGGAGGAAACAGGTACAAAAGTATCTATATCCACAGTAAAACAAGTCCTATATCGTCATAACCTGAAAGGCCGCTCAGCAAGAAAGAAGCCACTGCTCCAAAACTGCCATAAAAAAGCCAGACTACGGTTTGCAACTGCACATGGGGACAAAGATTGCACTTTTTGGAGAAATGTCCTCTGGTCTGATGAAACAAAAATAGAACTGTTTGGCCATAATGACCATCATAATGTTTGGAGGAAAAAGGGGGAGGCTTGCAAGCCGAAGAACACCATCCCAACTGTGAAGCACGGGGGTGGCAGCATCATGTTGTGGGGTTGCTTTGCTGCAGGAGGGACTGGTGCACTTCACAAAATAGATGGCATCATGAGGCAGAAAAATTACGTGGATATATTGAAGCAACATCTCAAGACATCAGTCAGGAAGTTAAAGCTTGGTCGCAAATGGGTCTTCCAGATGAACAATGACCCAAAGCATACTTCCAAAGTTGTGGCAAAATGGCTGAAGGACAACAAAGTCAAGGTATTGGAGTGGCCATCACAAAGCCCTGACCACAATCCTATATAAAATGTGTGGGCAGAACTGAAAAAGTGTGTGGAAGCAAGGAGGCCTACAAACCTGACTCAGTTACACCAGCTCTGTCAGGAGGAATGGGCCAAAATTCACCCAACTTATAGTGGGAAGCTTGTAGAATGCTACCCGAAACATTTGACCCAAGTTAATTTAAACAATTTAAAGGCAATGCTAACAATGTCATGATTTCCGTCGAAGTTGGTCCCTCTCCTTGTTCGGGCGGCGTTTGGCGGTCGACGTCACCGGTTTTCTAGTTGCCACCGATCCACGTTTCATTTTTCATTTGTTTTGTCTTCATTGTACACACCTGGTTTCCATTCCATAATTATTGTTCCCTATTTAACCCTCTGGTTTCCCCCTTGGTTTTGTGCGTGTTTGTTCATGTCAAGTTGTCTCATTTATGTGAACTGGATTATTTGTCTCCTTCGTGGAATATTGTTTTTGAGTAAAGTTACGGTTATTACTCATCTCTGTGTCCTGCGCCTGACTCAGCCTTACCTGCATCACCTAGACATTTGACAACCAAATACTAATTGAGTGTATGTAAACTTCTGACCCACTGGGAATGTGATGAAAGAAAATAAAAGCTGAAATAAATCATTCTCTCTACTATTATTCTGACATTTCACATTCTTAAAATAAAGTGATGATCCTAACTGACATAACACAGAATTTTTACTAAGATTAAATGTTAGGAATTGTGAAAGCTGAGTTTAAATGTATTTGGCTAAGGTGTATGTAAACGTCAGACTTCATTTGTACATGTGCAATACCATACACTGATAGCCTACCCTATGTTTGTTCTGTAGGCCTATGCAGAGTCTTTCCTTGGAGTCGACAATGGAAGAGATGTGCTCAGTTAGAACAATGAATTTCTTTAAATGGTTGCTAATAGTAATGTACCAGAACTCTGAGCGAACAATGAAAGGGAAGATCAAACACTAGCATGTATGCTTTGCTTCACGCTGCTGGCTGTCACTATCATGGCTCGCTGTGTTCAATAGTTGCGTGGGCATTGACTGCACTGCACTCATATTCAACTACATGGCTTGGTTGGTTAGGGTTCTTTCTGTTCATAATCGGACAAGTCATACTTCGAGAAACGGACGTGTTGAAATGGATGGGGGATTTGGCGCTTAACATGAGTTTAGCGCGCATTTCTTCAGTCAGGATTCATCCTTTTTTTGAATGCGTCTATAACAAGAATGGGTATTGTGTTGATGTCGGCCATGAATAGGCCTATATGATCCAAATATCTATGGAACTAACATTAATGTGAGGTAATGATCAACATAGGCGCCACGTTGTTGCCAACTGTTGCAAGCTTTCTGGCTACGTGCCCTCTCGCTCTCATTATCAGTATTTCTATCTCTCTCACACACACACACTAGGTTTATTATGCAAACTTAGAAATATCAGCACCATAGCAACAAGTTCCACTAATAATTTATTCTCCAACATAAATGATTCACCAACAACCTGGCACTTTGGCATGAAGACATAATCAGACACTGCTATTTGGAAAAGTTTATTTTCCTCCATCGCAAATGTGAAACAAGGTCCACAAATGATGATCAAATCCAGTTATGCGAGGATAATTGTAGGTTATATATGTTTCTATATGGACTCCAGTTGTACTAGTCTGCTGGCGGGTCATTCTGCGTGGAAATGTTGTCATGCATAAAGGTTTCAGGACAAAAGAGATAATGCAATGTCCCTAGACAGCTGTGATAAACAACACCGTGCATAGGGGTAGTAGTTATTGCGGGGATGTGGCTCGTGGGCGCACGAGCTCACTCCAAAAAGTCTGGGACAAGAGGACCCGTGGGGTCACGGCAACACGTCTACTAGGAAGTATATAAGACAACTATGGCGCCCAGCCATGAAATGACAACAGTTACAGAGTTAGGGAATAGCTAGGCTACTACATCAAGACAGTGAGAATGTGTAACAGAGAAAGAAAATAACAACCTTACCAAATCTTAAAACGTGTGGCATCCCGCGAGAATATCCCACACATAGTAATAGCAGCAGTAGAAGCCTGACGGTGCACCTGAATCTCGCTTTACTTATGAGCGGGGAGGTAATCTTCATGGTGTCTGTGTGATGCCACAGTATTTATTCCCTGGATCAGTAGATTCCCCCGAAATGTTTCTTTTGACGTTAAGCAGGGTGACGGCCCACAGAAAGATCACGGCATGGTCAGTCAGGGAGAAGGTATCATTCGTTTCCCCAGATCCATTAGCAAGCGCTGCGTGTCCAGCTCACTGCGCCAAGAAACAACCTTCCCACTCAGCTAACGGTGGGGCATCCATGTTAGTCTGGGCAAATCCGGGAGAAATCCATTCACGGCGGTCTGAAAGAGAGATGGACATGAAAAGAGGAAGAAGGGGGTATGAGTTTCCAAGTCAGAATCCCGTCTCAAGAGACGAACGCTGGCGCGCTGGCAGAATTACAGCAGGCTAGCAAGCCTAAACCTTCCAGGCAGTCTCAGCTGTCTGAAGCTAGCATTCTGCTGCACTGCTGCACAGCATCTGACGTCGAGCCAAGATTAGTGTGAGCGCGAGAGAGGAAAGATTGGGTATATTTCGCAGGTGCTGCTGACCACACATCGCTTCCGATCCATATCTGACATCGAAATGGCCATCTTTCCCCGGGTGTCTCGTGCTGGCACCCGGTACTCTCTTAATGTTATTCACGGCTCTGTTCATTCAATGGCCGTGGCTGCTGACAGTGGACTGGTGCCATGCCGAGCGATTGTAAAATCAATCTATGATGTTAAAAAGATTGCCTCTCTAGATCGGATTTGCTCAGCCTTGGAGTCGTGTGAGAGGTTTGTGAACCAAAACTGTCTCAAGTCCAATTCTGATGAATAGCCTATTGCTGAGCTAATATTTCTTTTCACAGAGCTATGCTGTCACTGAGAAAGATTTGCTTTTATGTTCTATTTTTGCTAGTTTTGACATTGTACACTCTTAGAAAAAAATGTTCTGGATAGAACCAAAAGGGTTCTATGCTTGCTTCATATATGGCACCCCTAAAGGCTCTATATAGAACCGAAATGAGTTCCATTTAGAACCCTATATGGAACCCAAGGGTTCTATATGGAACCAATTTTGGTTCAGTGAAGAAGAACCCCTGGAGTTCTGATAATAGGACCCTATAAAAGCGTTCTAAATATAACCTTTAGGGGTGCCATATATGAAGCAAGCAATATAACCCTTTTTGATTATATTCGGATTTTTTTTTAGTAGTGTACTGTTAAACTTTATGACAATGTAAACAGAATAATAAGGGATTCCATTTTGGTCATCAATTGTCAATAACATGGGCTGAGTATTATAGCACTGTAGAACTTTCATAAAAAATATATATATTCAAAGTTGTGAAATAAGTTTATTCTCAGCTCATGTAATTCAAACGTTATGCAGCCAATATCAAAGTAGGCTTGTTGTTCAATTATTTGTGAAGTTATACAATTACAATGCCAAGATTTCTGTCATTCAATTAACTTCAAATTTCAAGAATATTTGTTCTGTTTCATAGGCCTAAGTCTATGAATATGATTACAGATGACAATTATAAATAATATTGTCTGGAGTGGTTAAGATATAGAGAAGGCCTAAAACCACTTTAACATTGTATTTGTCAAACAATCTAAACGCCAGGACCATACAGGGTACAATATCACGTTGGAAACGGACAGGACTAGCCTATTCTACACACAGTCCAAAAGTACGGGCTACAGTTATTAATGATACATTACACTTGGATGTAATTTGTATCTCTAAATGCATAATACTGTTACATTAATGTATACGTATTAATTATATAGATATTAATCATGCGCATATTATTTGTGTCATTAGGTCTATACAGTAGATGCAAAATATTTGACTTCCTTTTCACTAAACCCACGCCAGGTGTAGTTGTATTCACCTTCACTGGCCGTATGTGTAGACTTGTGCAGCGTGGATTTCAGCACCATGGACAGCGTCGCGGTGACCTTCGAATAACTACTCGAATTAGACCTAACTATACATAGCCCAACCTGTGTTTGTTTGATGATAAAATCAATGTTTATTCGTCTTTTTTTTCACTTTGGATATTCAGAGTTGCATAAAGCCTCTGTCGTCATTTAATGAACAGCTCCCGACAGCATTCGACAAGTATTTCCGAACAGGACAGCTGCTTGCGTCTGCGTTTCAAGCCGCCCGAGAAATATACGAGGGGCTGTGAAGCACTTTTATTGCAGTTCGTGTTTGAGACTGCTGCACGCGACCCCGGGTGGATTTTCGATGGTGTAGCCTCCAACGGCGTCAATAATATTTCCGAGTAATGCAAATTGACCCAATCAGCTTGACTGAAAGTAAGACAAACGCATACTTACTAACTCCAAGTAGGCCCACGCCATTTCTTTCTCCGTTTGACAAACCGACCGCATAATCTGTTTTTACAAAGACAGATGTGATCGGATTCCTTCTGTTATGTAAAGCCATATGATGTCTCGTTTAATTTCTTGTGTAACATACAATTATAGCTAGGCATTTACATGTTGTCTTAAAACCCGAGTGCCGTTCCATGTCCATATATGAGTAAGAAAGTGTCTTTTCACTCTCCCTCAATAATAAATAATTAAAATGTGCCGAGATGACCCAGTGAAAAGTCAACGTTCGACAGGGATTTATGGTGATTTAATTGCCTATAGCTGTCATAGAATGTACATTAAATGGGGACAGATACGGATAAATGCTTCTGAGGTATTTTTTAGGATGAATGCAGTGACTTTTAACTGGTTACTTGTTTTTAAAGAAATAATATGCGACTCGTTTCTCTTTAAACTAACCGTTCCGATATATATATATTTTCCATCTGGTTTGAGAATACCATTCAGCTGACCGAGGATGAGGAAATTACGCATGGGGTACATGAAGATAACTACAATTACACTGAAATGTTTTTTTTTTTTTTTCTGTGGCCATTACTAAATGAAAACATTGGCAATGTCATACTTTAACTTTTGTAGGCTAAGGCAAATGCTTTAAAACGTTATACACATGAAGCCAGTCGCGCGCAATGAGCGAATAGAAGGAGCAGGGAGTTGGCGGTGACTCGCGCACAATCAGTTGGTCGGATGCCAGTTGTAAACTTAAACTATTTCTGCAGGGATTCTTATACATATCCAGTTTAACGACCAGCTTTCTTCTGGTTACTTTGTAAGAGCTCTCCAAATAGCACTTTGGGCTCATCGGTGCTGTTTTATGGCACTGTGCAATATCCATCTACCATCTGATCATAAACTTGATTTAGGGCTGTGGTGCGCGTGGGTTATGTGCTCATCAGCTGTGGAATTTACATGCGCAACCAGTCGGTTCCTTTCCACCCAGCCTGATTACTCATTATCTATGGATCATTCATAAAGGGGATAACTTCAACGCCACTGACAGCTACGGTTTGTACGGTATTCATTTAATGACCCCATAATGTATTTTCAACCCCACAACATTGTATGCATCAGCAACGAGAGGAGGGACTCGAGAGGGGACACGCATTTTAAATAGGAGTCGAAGGAATACAGGTCACGTATCGACATGGTTTAGTCCTATTAACTAACAAGTCGAAACCTTTTAAGACATTGTAATTGTTTCTACTGACAGAGGTGCGCAGAGCGCACATTGTGACACGACGCGCCGCATTCCCAAAATATAAATGCAACATTCAACATCGAATAGACTAGTGTAGATGAACCGGTGTAAATCGGGAGACTTAGTGTGATCTATAATCGTCACGTTGTGTGTAATTTCTTCGATGAAAGAGACGAGGTGGATAGCCTAATTCTCTCACTTCTGTCTCACCTGTAAAATCCAACATACTAGGCATTCGAACCTTACACGCCCAAGCAGAGGGGAGTACAAGCTGTTAAAGTACACAAATAACCGACAGACAATCATAAAATTATGAAAAAGGATGCGACGCTTACCTTCGATTAGAATGAGCTGAGAAAGTAGTTGATTTGTTCCGATAGAGAGACGAGACAGATCGGTTCCTTCAGACTCGTGTCTCGCTGCGCTCCGCTCCGGCCGTGGGGAAGACACGCCTCCTGTTGGTCGAAAAAACACACTGCTTAAAGCAACAGGGGACCTGCACACCGACGGGTGGATGGACCCGATCCAGCGCCCGGTGGATCTCCAAGTCGAGGTGAGGTGGGGAGACCTGTAGCATGGGGACAAGGGCTGGGCAGGGTGGACTTTACGCATGTCTTATAATCACTTCAGTGGCGAATTAATCCATTAATGGATTATTCATCCATACCACTGCATTCAACTTCTATGCAAAACGGTGTGTGATGGCGCTGAATTTATTTGAGCTTTAATAGATCAAATGGAAAAACAATACGAGGATGGTGCGGGACCAAATGTTAAGCCTCCGGGAGTGCCATATAGGAACAGTGTCATGGGAGTGACACAGAAAGTTATGTGGATGAAACGATAATTACCTGGTGCAATATTGTAAAAACTATAATAATAAGTGTTTAATATCAGGACATTTAGGTCAGTATAAGTTCAACAAGTTGGGATGGAATCTAGCTCATTGCCTGTATGCATCAACTATATGACGCTGTTTATGCTTGTTGTGTAAACAATGCCTCAGTCTCATATTCTGGTAGATCGGAGAGAGAGTAAATGAGGGTTGCAACAACCCCCGGGCTATCAGACGGAAATGACTGCTATTTCTCCCTCTGTCAGTGAAGTACAAAGCGTACAATTTACCGCGGCGACGGAGCGCATCCCTGCCCCAACGCTGACACTGCGCAAGGGCGCACAGGGCGAGAGCTGCGGCGGGATGGGAAAAGCGTGATCTGAGGCCACTGAGTGGTGCCGAAATGAAAGGAATCTTTGATTCCCTACCCCCCAGCGCGCAGCATGAAACGTCGGATTGTGGGGGACTAAAATAAATAGTCAATGACAGCCCTGTGATCTGGGAACAAACCCCACCACTCTCACCCATGGGGAGCTGCAGAGGCCCTAACCCTCCGGGTGTGTGTGTGCGTGCGTGCAGTGGTGTAAAGTACTTAACTAAAAATAATTTAAAGTACTAATTAATTCGTTTTTTTGTTGAATCTACTTTATTTATATTTTTGACAACTTTTCCTTTTACTTCACTACATTCTGACTGACTCCCAAAACCAAGCCATGAGGTCGAAGGAATATTGCATATTTGCAGCATTGAAGGTCCCCAAGAACACAGTGGCCTCTATCATTCTTAAATGGAAGAAGTTTGGAACCAACAAGACTCTTCCTAGAGCTAGGCACCCGGCCAAACTGAGCAATCAGGGGAGAAGGGCCTTGGTCAGGGAGTTGACCAAGAACCTGATGGTCATTCTGACAGAGCTCCAGAGTGCCTCTATGGAGATGGGAGAACCTTCCAGAAGGACAACCATCTCTGCAGCGCTCCACCAATCAGGCCTTATGGTAGAGTGACCAGACGGAAGTCACTCCTCAGTAAAAGGTACATGAAAGCCCGCTTGTAGTTTGCCAAAAGGCACCTAAAGACTCTCAGACCATGAGAAACAAGATTCTCTGGTCTGATGAAACCAAGATTGAACTCTTGGCCTGAATGCCAAGCGTCACATCTGGAGGAAATCTGGCACCATCTCTACGGTGAAGAATGGTGGTGGCAGCATTATGCTGTGGGGATGTTTTTCAGCAGCAGGGACTGGGAGACTAGTCAGGATCGAGGGAAAGATGAACCAAGCAAAGTATAGAGAGATCCTTGATGAAAACCTGCTCCAGAGAGGTCAGGACCTCAGACTGGGGCAAAGGTTCACCTTCCAACAGGACAACAACCCTAAGCACACAGCCAAGACAACGCAGGAGTGGCTTCGGGACAAGTCTCTGAATGTCTTTGAGTGGCCCAGCCAGAGCCCAGATTTGAACCCGATCGAACATCTCTGGAAAGACCTGAAAATAGCTGTGCAGCGACGCTCCCCATCCAACCTAACAGAGCTTGAGAGGATCTGCAGAGGAATGGAAGAAACTCCCCAAATCAGGTGTGCCAAGCTTGTAGTGTCATACCCCAGAAGACTCAAGGCTGTAATCGCTGCCAAAGGTCCTTCAACAAAGTACTGAGTAAAGGGTCTGAAAACTTATGTAAGTGTGATATTTCAGTTTAAAAAATGTATACATTTGCAAACATTTCTAAAAACCTGTTTTTGCTTTGTCATTGTTGGGTATTGTGTGTAGATTGATGAGGGGGATTTAAAAAAAATTAGAATAAGGCTGTAACGTAACAAAATGTGGAAAAAGAACACTTTCCGAATGCACTGTAAACAGGGTGGGACATCATGCCAATTCATCCACCAGGAAAGGTGATGACCACTGAAATGCACATGCCTTCTCTTTCCCTTTCTTACAATAGTTGATATATGTACTGTTCATCGCTGACTTTCTTACTCTTTCTCTCTCCTGATAGAGAGAAGAGGCTTGAACCTGACACGGACACGACTGGGCCATTTCAACATATTTTTCAGTTTTCAGCTTCTGCCAGCCAAGTGCCCTCTTTCCATGCTATACCAACCAAATTCCTTCCTACCCATGGCATAGATGCAATCGATAGGCCTGATACTTTACCCTTCATATTAATGCCATTCAATACAAACAGCGAAGGGTCATAAGCAATTTCATAAATACCATTTTCTATTACTCATCATCTGAGCATTGTGAGAATGATTGCTTTTAGCACGTGCATGTTATTGATGCTAGATTGCACAGCTCACTGCCAATAGTGATTCAGAGAGGTTTCTTCCTTTTATGTTGGATCATGACACAGATATGTGTCCATACCTGTGATAACATCATCAGATGCTTCAGATATAAGCCATCTCAATGACTAAAGACACAAAGGACGTTGGAGAGCTCATCTACTGGGTCTCAGTCTATAGCCTGGTGGATCTCCATTGTCCAAATGAAAATTAAGGTTGAAAGCTTACCCAGAGGGCAAAGTGAAATGACATAATCACAATCAACTACAACCAACCTGTCACGGGCGTCATATGAATTGGACCAAAACGCAGCGGGAATGTGAATGCTCATTATATTCTTTTATTAAATAAAATGAACACTGAACAAAAAGAACGACGAAAACAGTCTTGTCAGGTGCAACAAACACTAAAGAGGAAACAACTACCCACAAACCCCATAGAAAAAACACCCCTCTTAAATAGGACCTTCAATTAGAAGCAACGAGGAGCAGCTGCTTCCAATTGAAGGTCAACCCAATAAACACCACATAGAAATAGATATACTAGAACTAACATAGAAATAGATAAACAAGAACAAACACCTCCCTGCCACGCCCTGACCAAACTACAATAACAAACAACCTCTTTTACTGGTCAGGACGTGACACAACCAGAACTGGTTATAACCTGATGATAATGAAGTCATTTCAACCAGTTTTGTCTGCAGTGTATAAAACACAATAAGCTGATGTCCACCGAATCTTTTCATACCACTGACAATACCTCCTCCTTATTTCCATGGAAACACCTAGTCACCTGCTGTTACTGATAAATGGAGAAGAACACATCTTGATAGAAGAATTGGCAGAATTGGAAAGTCTGGTTTGGTTTTTATCCATTCTTCATAAATTCTAAACAAAATGCTGATTTGAAACACATGCACTGGATAATCATATTCAACTACACTATAATTGGCAAAATAATCAGCTTAATATGTCACAGTCAGTGGCTTTCCACTGACTGATTATTGAGAGTGCTGATCAATAGATGTGTCTCATCTCAATGGTCACCTGGACAATATACAACTCCTATTAGCACCAGCCCAATACACTCAATTTGATGATGCATTTCATGATAAATTAGCAATTAGTGCTGTTCTCAGCCTCTCTATATTACTCTCTCCCTCTCCTCTCTCTGATGGTGACGCACACACAAACCAAACCTACACATCAAAAATAGCCTGTCACTTACAACACACACACACACACACACACACACACACACACACACACACACACACACACACACACACACACACACACACACACACACACACACACACACACACACACACACACACACACACACACACACACACACAACACCACAGCAGCAGGTCATGGTGAAGTTTTAATGGCTTCTAATTGCGTTTTGCTGTTTCAGATCCTTTTAGTTGTGTGTTATTTTTCAGCACCTCTCTACTGTCAGAACATAGCACCGTCACGGAAGCAGACAGAGCAGAGGAAAGGTAAATAAAGAGGAAAGGAGGGGATTGCTGAAGACTTTACTTGAGTTACTTGCATTCTTATGTTGCGTAAGGTATACATTTTACTTTTGAATACCTCTTGAAGATGTGTTATTCTCATAGAGAAAGCTATCCTTGCTAAAAAAAGAAGACATTTTACAGTATACCAGACAAACACAACAATAACCCCAGCACCTTGTGTCCTTAGAGTCAACCCTACATCTCCGTCTCCTGTGACTGTCTTGGGACAACAGTAAATACCTTGTGAAACACTGCACGTCTGCGCATCAGGCCACATTCAATTTCATCCCTACTCACATCCTTACACAGCGGTTGGTATAGCGCTACACAGTACTACAGTGTTTTTTTTACAGTGCTGCTACAGAGAAGAATGCTCAGTGACCATACACACAAGGATAATTACAGTTCATCAGCTACGTAAGATTAAACATTGCCTGTCTTATTTTACTCTACAAACTCGAAGAGGATGATAACGATTTCATTCTAAGTCATCTGCAAGACAGAATTGGATGATGACTAGGGGGATGAGGGGTGAACAAATACATTTTATTCAAGTAGTGTAGTGGGATACCTCAGAGTGTTAGGGAGTAGTCTAAACTAGAGCCCTTTACTGTAGTGGGATACCTCAGGGTGTTAGGGAGTAGTCTAAACTAGAGCCCTTTACTGTAGTGTGATACCTCAGGGTCTGAGTCAGTAGACTATCACTAAAGCCCTTTACTGTAGTGTGATACCTCAGGGTCTGAGTCAGTAGACTATCACTAAAGCCCTTTACTGCAGTGTGATACCTCAGGGTCTGAGTCAGTAGACTATCACTAAAGCCCTTCACTGTAGTGTGATACCTCAGGGTCTGAGTCAGTAGACTATCACTAAAGCCCTTTACTGTAGTGTGATACCTCAGGGTCTGAGTCAGTAGACTATCACTAAAGCCCTTTACTGTAGTGTGATACCTCAGGGTCTGAGTCAGTAGACTATCACTAAAGCCCTTCACTGTAGTGTGATACCTCAGGGTCTGAGGGAGTAGTCTAAACTAAAGCCCTTCACTGTAGTGTGATACCTCAGGGTCTGAGGGAGTAGTCTAAACTAAAGCCCTTCACTGTAGTGTGATACCTCAGGGTCTGAGGCAGTAGTCTAAACTAAAGCCCTTCACTGTAGTGTGATACCTCAGGGTCTGAGGGAGTAGTCTAAACTAAAGCCCTTCACTGTAGTGTGATACCTCAGGGTCTGAGGCAGTAGTCTAAACTAAAGCCCTTCACTGTAGTGTGATACCTCAGGGTCTGAGGGAGTAGTCTAAACTAGAGCCCTTACTGGAACAGTCACATCATAGAGATCAGATGAAGAGGAAGTCGACTCAGAGAAAACAGAAGAGTATGTAAATAATGTATTACTCAGACTCTCCCAGTGGCAAAGTGATCTGAACAGAGATGCGTTCCAATAAAGCAGGTAGCTTAACCTCCCACTAGTATTATTATTGAATACATATTTGCTTCTCCAGTATTCTCTAAGATGTTTTTCTTGATGTTGGGGGTGTATATTTAAATGTAAAGAATAGCAGAGAGAGTGATACAGTATATCCCCAAGATGTCAAATGATTTGACAGATTTGCGCACACACACACACACACACACACACACACACACACACACACACACACACACACACACACACACACACACACACACACACACACACACACACACACAACAGCAAGCAAACACAAATGCATGCACGCACACACACACACACACGCACACACGCACGCACACACACACACAAACAAGCAAGCAAACACAAATGCATGCACGCACACGCACACACAAACACACACACATACACACACACAATCGCTCTGATCATTTAACCTGTTTACAGATTTTCTTCCAAATCATCCCTAAACTCAACAGATTAAACAACTCCATCCTACAATGCCTGTAGATACTGTTAATGCCAAACTCTCTGTCCACGATCATCCCCCACTACTTCCTTCGTGTCTGTCTGATCAAATCAAAGTTTATTTGTCACGTGCGCCGAATACAACAGGTGTAGATCTTACAGTGAAATGCTTACTTACAGGCTCTAATCAATAGCGCAAAAAAGGTATTAGGTGAATAATAGGTAAGTAAAGAAATAAAAACAATAGTAAAAAGACTGAAAAATAACAGTAGCGAGGCAATAAAAGTAGCGAGGCTACATACAGACACCGGTTAGTCAGGCTGATTGAGGTAGTATGTACATGTAGATATGGTTAAAGTGACTATGCATATATGATGAACAGAGAGTAGCAGTAGAGTAAAAGAGGGGTTGGCGGGTGGTGGTTGGCGGGACACAATGCAGATAGCCTGGACAGCCAATGTGCGGGAGCACTGGTTGGTCGGGCCAATTGAGGTAGTATGTACATGAATGTATAGTTAAAGTGACTATGCAAATATGATAAAAAGAGAGTAGCAGCAGCGTAAAAGAGGGGTTGGGAGGGGGGACACACAGTGCAAATAGTCCGGGTAGCCATTTGATTACCTGTTCAGGAGTCTTATGGCTTGGGAGTAAAATAGCTGTCCCACTCACTCTCCTCCTGGTAATGAAGCCTGGAGGATAATGGATGGTAGCTAGCCATTGCAAAGAGAAAAAGTAGGACCCCCTTCATCCAGAGAGAGCTAGGGAAGACTGCCTCTGAGAAAATCAAGTTGAAAGGTGCTCTGACTGCCCCCAAACCTCCATTCCGCATCCATGCCCCTCACCAAAAAGAATTGCGAAAAATTGCTGGTTGTTGGAATGTATACTTTTGCTGCCCATCTGCTGAGGAGGATTGTTTTATGTCATTTCAGCAGCAAACAGCCTCTCTGACTCAGAGCCAATCAGACAGATTAAGGGATGGAGGGACGGACCTTCACCTGTAACTACCCCCTTGAATACAAACACAAATACACATTGAAGTTCTATCTACAAAGCTTGTCAAACTTGGCAAGGTCTGAGTAACTTGAATTCAGTGATCTGGGCCCCTATCCACAAAGCCTCTCAGAGTGGGAGTGCTGATCTGATCTGCCTTTTAGATCATAATGTGTAAGATTATATAGACAGGTTGGGACCTGATCTTAGATCAGCACTCCTACTCTGAGGCGCTTTGTGAATACGGGCCCTGATCTCACACTGACATAAATGATGCAGTCGAGAGTGAGGATATCACAGTTGTCAAATCTGTATGTATGTAGTGTATGTGTATTAGAGGATACAGGAATCCTGATATCGTTAACAATCTGAACACATTATAGTCAGAGGCTGATGTTGGGTATTTATACTAGCTGTACTGAAGTGTGTTCCCTCATGTTCCCTCCGTGTGTGTGGCGGTGTGTGTCCATGAGCATGGGGAGGTCAGGGGCCCGGTGAAAAGTCCCTCTTCTCTGTCCCTCTCTGATTACCAATTACTGCTGTGCGCGCCAGCGAAGGTCTCGGCTGAGCAGCCGGGTCTGTCTTAATGAGAGAGGGGCCACAGCCACGCATCTGACGTCAGCCCTGTAAATACCAGCCTAGATCAGCCACAAACAAAGCCAAGGAGCCACCAAGAGACAGAGGAAGAGAAAATGAGAGGGGAGTAGGGGAGAAGGTGGGAGGGGATAGGAGACTAGGGGAGAGAGTGGGAGGGAAGAGGGGAGTAGGGGAGAAGGTGGGAGGGGATAGGAGACTAGGGGAGAGAGTGGGAGGGAAGAGGGGAGTAGGGGAGAAGGTGGGAGGGGATAGGAGACTAGGGGAGAGAGTGGGAGGGGATAGGAGACTAGGGGAGAGAGTGGGAGGGGATAGGAGACTAGGGGAGAGAGTGGGAGGGGATAGGAGACTAGGGGAGAGAGTGGGAGGGGATAGGAGACTAGGGGAGAGAGTGGGAGGGGATAGGAGACTAGGGGAGAGTGTGGGAGGGGATAGGAGACTAGGGGAGAGTGTGGGAGGGGGTAGGAGACTAGGGGAGAGAGTGGAAGGGGATAGGAGACTAGGGGAGAGAGTGGGAGGGGATAGGAGACTAGGGGAGAGTGTGGGAGGGGATAGGAGACTAGGGGAGAGTGTGGGAGGGGATAGGAGACTAGGGGAGAGTGTGGGAGGGGGTAGGAGACTAGGGGAGAGAGTGGAAGGGGATAGGAGACTAGGGGAGAGTGTGGGAGGGGATAGGAGACTAGGGGAGAGAGTGGAAGGGGATAGGAGACTAGGGGAGAGAGTGGGAGGGGATAGGAGACTAGGGGAGAGAGTGGGAGGGGATAGGAGACTAGGGGAGAGTGTGGGAGGGGATAGGAGACTAGGGGAGAGTGTGGGAGGGGATAGGAGACCAGGGGAGAGTGTGGGAGGGGGTAGGAGACTAGGGGAGAGTGGGAGGGGATAGGAGACTAGGGGAGAGTGTGGGAGGGGATAGGAGACTAGGGGAGAGAGTGGGAGGGGGTAGGAGACTAGGGGAGAGAGTGGGAGGGGATAGGAGACTAGGGGAGAGAGTGGGAGGGGATAGGAGACTAGGGGAGAGTGTGGGAGGGGATAGGAGACCAGGGGAGAGTGTGGGAGGGGGTAGGAGACTAGGGGAGAGTGGGAGGGGATAGGAGACTAGGGGAGAGTGTGGGAGGGGATAGGAGACCAGGGGAGAGTGTGGGAGGGGGTAGGAGACTAGGGGAGAGTGGGAGGGGATAGGAGACTAGGGGAGAGAGTGGGAGGGGATAGGAGACTAGGGGAGAGAGTGGGAGGGGATAGGAGACTAGGGGAGAGTGTGGGAGGGGATAGGAGACTAGGGGAGAGTGTGGGAGGGGGTAGGAGACTAGGGGAGAGAGTGGGAGGGGATAGGAGACTAGGGGAGAGAGTGGGAGGGGATAGGAGACTAGGGGAGAGAGTGGGAGGGGATAGGAGACTAGGGGAGAGTGTGGGAGGGGGTAGGAGACTAGGGGAGAGAGTGGGAGGGGATAGGAGACTAGGGGAGAGAGTGGGAGGGGATAGGAGACTAGGGGAGAGAGTGGGAGGGGATAGGAGACTAGGGGAGAGTGGGAGGGAAGAACACAAATACATTCGGAGAAAAACTATTTGTTATCACGTCATTCACTTTCGGTCCTTCTCGATTCCTTTATTGCCTTCCTATTGTCTACCTTTCTTCCTCTCCCTCTCTCTGTCTCTCTCTCTCCCTCTCTCTGTCTCTCTCTCCCTCTCCCTCTCTCTGTCTCTCTCTCTCCGTCTCTCTCTCCCTCTCCCTCTCTCTGTCTCTCCCTCTCTCTCCCTCTCATTTATGTGAAATTAAAGGTTTCTGCTCGGTCTATAATTAGTTGACCCTGACTCTAATTAGAAATGCTCTGTGCAGTGCCACTTCAGATTAGACACAACCCAATATGTCCCTTAGTGTGGTTGCCGTGCAGACGAGTGGGTGTGTGTGTGTGTGTGTGCGTGCGTGTGTGTGTGTGCGTGCGTGTACGTGTGCATTGGTGTCGTACAAAAATGCCACAGAGCCAAGTCCTTCATCCAAAGATAAGGGCTACACTGCCAATCAGCCAGTCAAATTGTGTGTACTGGCACTAAAAGGTCCCCAGTGCCTTGGTGTCTCTGCCATGGATGGTAGTTAGGCAGCTAGCTCTCATCATGTCTCTATCAAAGCCAGGTAATCAGAATAAGAGGGACAGGTTCATTCAGCATTGGCCCTGGCTCACTTTAGATGTTTCTATTGATGTGTCAGATGCAGATCAAGAAGAGGTCTATTAATTGGTGCCGATCCACAATGACTAGGTTGACCAGAGCCCTGCGCACTAGATAGGGAATAGAGTGTCATTTGAGATGGAGACCTAGTGTCTACCTCCCGCAACACTCGCATGTCCAACCCGTCCTAGTGAAGTCAGTCACTGGCCAGGACACCTTCAGCGGTCAGAGGCCCCTCAGACTGGGATTTAATCAGAGACTTCTCTCTCGGCACGATCCTCCATGAGCCTCATCAGAACATGCACAGGAATAATGTGGCACAACCTTTAGTGAAATGTCAGAAAATATCACCATTAGAAAGCATCTTCATTAAGTAAAACGAAGGGGGTTGGCTGAAAGACCTTTTTTCACCGCCTCGTAAGCGGAGCGGAATTAGCTTCCGCAGCATGGAGAGTGTGTGGAGAGAGTGTGTGCAGACAGAGAGCGAGACAGCGAGACAGAGAGTGAGCACCAAAGCCCCGCTGATCCTTATGTAGGGGAAATTATATTTATTTATTGAAAGTTTGAAATAAAAAGAAAGGCCAGGGGGCGTTTAAGTGTTGGAGTAGAGAATCAGGTAGTGACTCCAGAGACATGATAGCTCAGAGTTAGATGTTTAAAGTAAACATAGTTACTTAGAATGCGGCACACTAAGAGCCAAAAACACACACAGCATATCCTTGACTGGGATTTCCTATAACTAGAGGCAGTGGTGTTGAGGCTAGATAGCAGAGATACACAGAGAGCTGTGGCATCAGGGCACAATGGGTTCCTGGAAAAGAGTTGCCTGTTTGACTAGAACAAAATTGCACACAACAGATGAGAGAAGAGAAGATGAAACAAAGTGAAAATGAGAGAAAGAGAGATAGAGACAGAAAGTGTTTAGCCAGACAAAATGGTCAGCAGCAGGAGAGGAGAGTGTTCTTGGAGGACACTGAGATGAGAGACAGAACATATTTAGCCAGAAGAATAAAATTGCAGATTGAGGGCAGAGAGAGCGAGAGAGAGAGAGCGAGAGAGAGAGAGCGAGAGAGAGAGAGAGAGAGAGGAAGAGAGAGAGAGGAAGAGAGAGAGCGAGAGAGAGAGAGAGAGGGAGAGAGAGGGAGAGAGAGAGAGGAAGAGAGAGAGAGAGAGAGAGGGGAAAGGAAAGGGATTAAAAGTGTATCGATCGGGGCCCTGCAATCGCTTCTCACATTATATGAAGCCATTTTTAATTCACCCCAACACTGTGGAGAGGGAATAGAGAAGATGAAGACAGGAATAGAGAAGAGAGAGGGAGAGAGATAGAAGATGTAGAGAGAGAGAGATGGTGAGAGAGGGGGGGGGGGGGTATAGACTATTGAAGAAGAGGAGAGAGCGAGAAAAAGAGCCAGGATTGGAGGGGTTGTCCCGATCAATAGGCTTGTACATCTGGAGATGTCTCAACTCCCCTCCCCCTCCCTCACCAACCCCCCCTTCTCTCTCTCTCTCTCTCTCTCTCTCTCCCCTCTCTCTCTCCCTCTCTATCACCTCTCTCTCTCCCTATCACTCCTCTCTCTCTCTCCCTATCACTCCTCTCTCTCTCCTCATCTCTCCTCTCTCCTCTCTCCCCCTCCCTATCTCTCTCCTCTCATACAGAGGAAATAGACCCCTCATAAACCTCTCACCACACTCCATGTTCTCTCTCCAGCAAAAACACACTGACAGGAAAACAACATCTCCCTCTATAATTACCCTTTCATGGTGATGTCTTGACTTAAACCTGCTTCTAGAAATAGGCTCTCCATTTAAATATAGTGGTGAGTGCAATGCACTCTCTCCATCATATTGTTAATGGGCAAGTTCTTTTGGATTTAAACTCTCTCTTCAGTGTGGTAGGTTACTCTCCAACTAGTCCTAATGCAATCAAAGCACAAACACACAGCTTTGTTTTATCTAGAGACTGGGGACACTGTCTGATGAGTCTCCCTCA
This sequence comes from Salmo salar, assembly GCF_965601325.2. Classification (NCBI taxonomy): domain Eukaryota; kingdom Metazoa; phylum Chordata; class Actinopteri; order Salmoniformes; family Salmonidae; genus Salmo; species Salmo salar. The sequence continues at coordinate 28,281,550 of NC_138292.1, forward strand.
GTTCTGCGTGTGTTGACGTCAACAATAGAGTCTGTTCCAAACAAAACGCGGTATCTGTCAGCGACAATGCCCTGTCTCTCAGAAGCCACTCTGGAATTGGCACCATTCCTCCAGTGAAGGTTAGAATGCATTACGACACTCTGCTGTAAAATTGACATTGTGCTTCTACTGTCGCATCTCACAAATGAACACGTAGCCTACTGATGTGATGTGTGACACTTTCAAACTGAAATTGTGTCAGTATTTCATTTCGTTCATCTGTTATCTGACTGGTAAACATTGGGACCTACCTTCGTATCACTTACTACAACAGCTTGAGAGAGAGAGAAATGAGAATGAGAGGGAGAAAAAGCGAGAGAACGAGAGGGAGAGAAAGAGAGCGAGAGAGAACATGGGTGATAGGACTGATCATACATATGGAGGAAGCCTGGTTGTGATAAGTAGGTCTGTGCTGGGTTAAAGAGTGACCCTGAAATAGGCTGGGATGCAGTGAGAGGTCTGGATTGAAAATTCCCTCCACATCTTCTCATGCTCTGCCACCCTGGCCAAATGACTACTGACGGATATAGTACAGGCGAGCACTGAGAAACGTAAATTGGTTCACTTTGCACTCACTAAAACATTTATGTCAGTGGAACCAGTCATTTAGAGAAGAAAATATTGTTTTAAAACTGATTTATACTTGCAATAGCAAAATGAATAGAAAAGCGCTCTTTGTGAGGGCTGCATGGTGGGTTTACATTTCAATGTGTGAAGGAAACATGGGTCAGAGAGAAAGATGGGGGAGAGAAGTGAGATAGACAGACAGAAAGACAGAGAAGAGGCGGAGAGAGAGAAAGAGAGGGGGAGAGAAGTGAGATAGACAGACAGAAAGACAGAGAAGAGGCAGAGAGAGAGAAAGAGAGGGGGAGAGGAGTGAGATAGACAGACAGAAAGACAGAAGCGGCGGAGAGAGAGAAAGAGAGGGGGAGAGGAGTGAGATAGACAGACAGAAAGACAGAGAAGAGGCAGAGAGAGAGAAAGAGAGGGGGAGAGGAGTGAGATAGACAGACAGAAAGACAGAAGAGGCGGAGAGAGAGAAAGAGAGGGGGAGAGGAGTGAGATAGACAGACAGAAAGACAGAGAAAAGGCAGAGAGAGAGAAAGAGAGGGGGAGAGGAGTGAGATAGACAGACAGAAAGACAGAAGCGGCGGAGAGAGAGAAAGAGAGGGGGAGAGGAGTGAGATAGACAGACAGAAAGACAGAAGAGGCGGAGAGAGAGAAAGAGCGAGGGAGAGAGGGCTACGTGCACTCATTCATTTCAGTGGGAGAGAAAAGATTAAACGATAAAGTCATGATTATTTGGGGTTTTAATGTCATTGCTTTTAATCACGCTATCAAAATGATACCTCAGGAGAAGTGGATACACATTACCCTGACATGAAATAAGTGACTCAGTTAAATGAATTGTAGTGTAGTGAATTAATTATAGTGAAGTGTAGCTGTAGTGATGGTGCCTTGCAAAAGTAGTCATGACCCTTGGATTTCTTCACATTTTATTGTGTTACAAAGTGGGATTATAATGGATTTAATTGTCATTTTTTTGTCAACAATCTACACAAAATACTATGTAATGTCAAAGTGAGAAAATAAATCTATATTTTTTTAAAGAAACAACATTCATAACTAAAATATAGTTGCATAAGTATTCAGCTCCTTTGTTTAGGCACGTCTACATGAGTTCAGGAGTCAGAATTAGCTAAACAAATCACATAATAAGTTATATGGACTCACTCTATGTGAAATAATAGGGGTTGATATGATTTATAAATGACTAACCTTTCCTCTGTCCTCCATACATACAAGATCTGGAAGGTCCCTCAGTCAAATGTTGAATTACAAGCACAGGTTCAACTACAAAGGCCTTTTGAAAGCCTCATAAAGAAGGACAGTGATTGGTAGATGGGTAACAATGAGAAATGTTATATTTCTTTAAGCATGGCCAAATTAATAATTATGCTGTGGATGATGTATTAAACCACCCAGACACATCAAAGATACAGTCGTCCTTCTGAACTGAACTGCAGGACAGGAAGGAAATTGCTCAGAGATGTTACCATGAGGCCATTGGTGATGTTAAAACAGCTACAGAGTTCAATGGCTGTGATGGGAGAAAACTGAGGATGGATCAACAACATTGTAATGACTCCACAATAATGACCTAAATGACAGAGTGAAAAGAAGAATACAAATATACAGAATACATATATTCCAAAACATGTATGTATGCAACAAGGCACTAAAGTAACACTGAAACAACAACAAAAAAACACAGCAAAAGAATGCACCTTTTGGCCTAAATGCAAAGCCATATGTTTGGGGCAAATCCAACGCAACACATCACTGAGTAACTGCTTCCTTATTTTCAAGCATGGTGGTGGCTGCATCATGTTATGGGTATGCCCGAGTGGTGCAGCGGTCTAAGGCACTGCATCTCAGTGCATGAGGCGTCACTACAGTCCCTGGTTCGAATCCAGGCTGTCTCACATCCAGCCGTGATTGGGAGTCCCATAGGGTGGCGCACAATTGGCCAAGCGTCGTCCAGGTTTGGCCAGGGTAGGTCGTCATTGTAAATAAGAATTTCTTCTTAACTGACTTGCATAGTTAAATAATAATAAGCAAGTAAACAGGGTGGAGCTAAGCACAGGCAAAATCCTAGTGGAAAACCTGCTTCAGCCTGCTTTACACCAGACACTGGGAGAGGAATTCACCTTCCAGCAGGAAAATAATCTACAACACAAAGCCAAATCTACACTGGAGTTGCTTACCAAGAAGACTGGGAAAGTTCCTGAGTGGCCAAGTTTCAGTTTTGACTTAAATATGTTTTAAAATCTATGGCAAAACTTGAACATTGCTGTTTAGCCATGATCCCCAACATCTTGATAGAGCTTGAAGAATTTTGAAAAGAATAATGGGTAAATATTGCACAATCCAGAAGAATCACAGCTGTAATCGATGCGAAAGATGTTTCTAACCTGTATTGACTCAGGGAACTGAATTACTATATTTAAATTATTTAATTTGTATTAATAAAAATAAAGAATATTCCACTTTGACATTACAGAGTATTTTGTGTAGACTGTTGACCAATAAATTACAACTAAATACATGTCCATCCCACTTTGTAACACAATAAATCCAAGGGGTCTGAATACTTTTGCATGTCACTGTCCTACCAGTAAACGCTAGTATGAAGACAAAATGAATAGTTGTATTGGAATGCTGTCAAGAAACGTGGGTACATTTTCCATGATATCAAATACAACAAGACTGTAACTACCAATATATAAAAAAATACAACAACATGTACAGAAAAAGTACCACCGTTATTGAACTTAATTAAAATGTCCTCTTTTACAGTGTGATTTCCCAGAGATAGCTAGGGGGTAGAGTGACAGTCGTCTGTTTGCTTGGCAGTAGTACTCTGTTTGCTCTGATTAAAATACACTGTGACAATTCATATGTGATAGTTTGTAACATGAAACTCTATGAATTTAACCTCAAATAAATAAGAAGCTGGATTTGACTTCGCCCCCACATACACTGAATATCCAATGCACAAAGTAGCATGTAAATATCTAAGGGCAACCACGTTTGCAATGATAGCTTGTATGTTGTAGCTAAACTATAGGCAATATATAAACATATCACCGATCACTAGCCACACTTCACTTAGGGAAGTTGTAGCCCCATTGAGATGCATGCAGAGATCATGTTACCATGAGAACTGGCCAGTGAGGGGAGTTCCATAGAGTCTCTGTGTCCTGTGTCGGGGGCATCTTTCTCAGACCAGGTAACCGGCTGGCTGACTGTGACTGGAGGGAGAGGGAGAGGGAGAGGGAGAGAGAGAGAGAGAGAGAGAGAGAGAGAGGAGAGAGAGAGAGAGAGAGAGAGAGAGAGAGAGAGAGAGAGAGAGAGAGAGAGAGAGAGAGAGAGAGAGAGAGAGAGAGAGAGAGAGAGAGAGAGAGAGAGAGAGAGAGAGAGAGAGGGTTAGGCTGTGGCTAACTGACTAGCTGTGGCCGGCTGACTTACTGGCTGACTTTCTGGCTAGCTGACTCTGCTCTATAGTGGTAGCAGAGTGGAGGTTCAGTCTCATTTGTAGTTAGTCTCACTACTGTGATCTCTCCACGCCACAGTTGATGGAGTGGTTCTTACCTGTGATGCGCTTGAGAAAGCTATTGTGTTTGGTGATGGATAGAGTTTCTCAGTGCAGTGGGGTCTGGCCGGCTGCTCCGAGGTTTAAATCAATCCGTTCATTTGTGTCTCTGTGGGATTGATTATCTGAAAGTGCAAACAGTTGCGGCGCAGTCTGGATGATGAGGCTCTGACTACGTACACACTCAACAGTACATTTTCATTAAATCACCCACCGCCGCCACTCCTAAGTGCTACCTCTGCTATTACAATGACAAGTAGGAAAACACAGCAGTACCTGCATCTGCCAAAATGTACAGTATGAACATAAAAAAAAACTCAGATCTAAGTGTTTTTTGTCATGGTTGTGCATCAAACAAATTGCATTTTGGGTGATATAGAAATTCCCCATTGTGGTCATTAATAAAGCTGCATTCAAGCAGAAAAAACAAGTCTGTTTGTCAGCACAATGAAAATGGATTTCACTTGATTTAATATTTCATCTTGAGATTTCTAACAAATTGGACTCCTTGTGTTGATACAGGAAAGTTATTTTATGCATATGTTTAAGTCACAGTAAGGATCCAGTGATGTCATTCATGTGGTGTTCAAGCCGAATGTTTGAGGTTATATAAGAGGACTCACCACACCATATAGATCAAACTATTTAGCTCCTCAGCAAGGAGAACCCTGTCATGCTGATGTGATGTGCGGCATGTTCATGTCTCTTCCTATGTATGTAGATCTATAAATGTAGGACCTATGGTGAAATGTCAGACAAAATGGTGTTAGAACCAAGAAGGGTTCAATGTCTCCCTTCATATATGGCCCTAAAAAGGGTTCCAATCTATAGGTACTGTAACTGCCAAAAATAAAGGGAACACTTGAGCAAATGAGGGATACAAAGTACTGTATATTGAAAGCAGGTGCTTCCACACTGGTGTGGTTCCTGAGTTCATTTAGCAATTAACATCTCATCCTGCTTAGGGTCATATATAAAAATACCCAGTTTACCATTATAATGGCTACCATGGCTAGAAGAAGAGATCTCAGTGACTTTGAAAGAGGGGTCTCAAAGGAGCAGAGGGGGTTTAAAGGTGTGTGTGTGTGTGTGTTTGTCTCAGTCACCAGATCTCAACCCAATCAAACACTTATGGGAGATTCCGGAGAGGCGCCTGAGACGGCGTTTTCCACCACCATCAACAAAACACAAAACGATGGAATATCTCGTGGAAGAATGATGATCCCTCCAATAGTTCCAGACACTTGTAGGATCTATGCCAAGGTGCATTGAAGCTGTTCTGATGGCTTATGGTGGTCCAATGCTCTGTTAGACACGTTATGTTGGTGTTTCCTTTATTTTGGCAGTTACCTGTATATAGAACTGCAAACCAGCCTTATTATTATCAGTTCTGTGAAGAAGTTCTGCTATAGGTCCAGTGACCAGTGACTCAGGTACCATAATGAATATAACATCCACCCATCCCAGGACACCACCAACAGTAGACCTCTGTTTGCAGATTCATCTGTTAGTGCCAGCCAGGGTCTCCCCATCCCATCCCTTCCCCACTAGAGCAGCACGCCATGCCCCTCCCACACCCCATGCCCTGATCTACACCACCAGGACACCCCTCCTGTACCCCACACCCCCAGATCAGCACCCCTGTGATTGAGGATGGGGGTGTCTGACTGGTAGCCCGTCTGCAGGGCTACTAAATGAAATGTCAGACACTTCCCCTCCTCAGACAAGAGCACTGAGTGTCAGACAGAGTGAGAATTACCCAGAATCCTATTCCAGCCACGGTGCCTGATGCTAGGTCCAATAATGACATTCTATGAAAATCACTATCTAGCCGTCTCAAAAGGCTGGGCAACACTAAAGTACAAAAGGTGTCATTCTCTCTCTCTCTCTCTCTCTCTCTCTCTCTCTCTCTCTCTCTCTCTCTCATAGATTGAAGATGGGGCACAGCTTAGAGAGTTTAGTGAAATGGCCACAAAGTGTGTGTAAGACTCCTGCTGCATTCTGACTGAAGATACAATCCTTCTTTTTAAACTGTTCAATATTTGGAGTAGAAATATTTGTTTCACTATGTATTTATCATTCTGAATTACCTTTCCTGAAAAGTTTCAGAGTTCTGACACATCTGTATTGGGTACGAGAATCTCAGGCGCTGTACAGAATTCTATTTCACCTTACATTTTATTCTGACATGTACCATCATATTAGATTCTATCTAAAATTGATTTTTTTACATTTTCAAATATTGTCCAGTTAGATTGACCAACTATTCCAAGTGAGAATCCAATTTGATAACCTAGAAAGTATATGAGGCAAACATCCCACCTCAGGAAAAATAAACCAAATCATTTAACTTATTTCAGAGACCATTCTATGGAACAAGCAGTCAACACATCTGTCAGGCTCCTAACCAGATACCATGGAGAGAAAGATTAGCAGAGCAACCCCTCTTCACACAGACTGCTGGAAAATGCAGAGGCATGTGACATGTAACATGCACACCCTCCACACACACCGTCACTCTCACTCTCTCTCTCTCCTATAGTTGTTGGGAGCATCTGGCAGATTGGACTCATGTTTCAGGGAGGTGAGTTATTAAGATTTTATGATCGTGGCTGAGCTGCAGCATAAGTCCTTCACCATGGAGCACAATTCACAATGTAAATAATTAGGATAGGTTTCATATCCAGGGCTGGGGAGGGGAAAAGCTGTTACCAGGCATCCTGGAAGCACATTAGCACAGTGTTCAGTGCCATTACGACACAAACAAATGACCCTGCTCAGCCACAGCAGATAGCAAGAGGGTTTCTTATTGTTTCTGTTGGGAGCGAGAAGTGTCTCTCTCTCTCTTGCACTCTCCCTCTCTCTCTATCTATCTCTCTCTCTGCTCCTCTCTCTCTCTGCTCCTCACTCTCTCTCTCTGCTCCTCTCTCTCTGCCCCTCTCTCTCTCTCTCTCTCTCTCTCTCTCTCTGCTCCTCTCTCTCTCGCTCTGCACCTCTCTCTTTTCCTCTATCCATCTCTCTCGCCCTGCTCCCCTCTCTCTCTCTCTCTCTCTCTGCTCCTCTCTCTTTCTCCCTCTGCTCCTCTCTCCCTCTCTCTCTCGCCCCGCTCCCCTCTTTCTCTTTCTCTCTCTCTGCTCCTCTCTCCTTCTCTCGCAGTGCTCCCCCCTCTCTCCTCTCGGCTCTGTAGAACATTAGCAGACAGGAGCCTCTAATGTACCCACCACCACCCTGGATTTGAACATTTGAAATGCACAGAATGCTAAGTAGTTATTTCTTCGTGCAGGGTTTGCTTTGTTTCTGTTGAGGAAGGAAAAATGTGAATGTCAGATAGGCCCTGTGAAATGGTAAACACCATTAAATATTATGCTCTGGGAAATAAATACAATTTATATTCCCCCAGACCCCCCCAGAACTTTCTTGATTGATTATTTGAGATTCTGACCTGAGAGAAAATGTACTGTTACGATCCATTTTTAATCAGTAGATCATTTTTACAAACGTAGCAAAAACACACAGCAATGTTTTCAAAAATCATATTCTACTCATAGGTTTTAACATGATATTTATGCACCTTTCTGCATCTGATTCAACTCTTAGGAAAAGCATCAACAACAAGACACAACAGAGACATAGAATGTATTCTATTCATTCACACTGTAGCAGTTCAGTGTACAAATGAATAGCCTACAGAATTTTGTTACCACTAGATACATTCTATTCTTTCATTGCTGTGTCAGGGCCCACATCATAGGGAGCACAACACAGAAATAATGCTCTCTGTCTGGCTGCCATTGCAAGTTTAGTCATAATGTAAATGCTGATGGCAGGTGTAGCAGGTACGGATCACATTGCAACATTTACTTAATAGAATAACACACCAGTTTGTAAGAGAGGAAAGAATGCTGGGTAATTTGGAGCTGGCATGGTGTCAGCACTTCAGCACAGTATATTGTATTTGTCTTTGTGCAGAAATCATTTTTTTTGGTACCTCTTAAGGGGGTTGTAAAGTGTTTATATGTACAGTAGATGTACGTACAGTCCCCACAGTGACTGCACGTACATACCCAAACCAGAAGCCATGGATTACAGGCAACACCCGCACTGAGCTAAAGGGTAGAGCTGCCACTTTCAAGGAGTGGAACTCTAACACGGAAGCTTATAATAAATCCCTCTATGCCCTCCGACGAACCATCAAACAGGCAAAGCGTCAATATAGGACTAAGATCGAATCGTACTACCCCGGCTCCGACACTCGTCGGATATGGCAGGGCTTACAAACTATTACAGACTACAAAGGGAAGCACAGCCAAGAGCTGCCCAGTGACACGAGCCTACCAGATGAGCTAAATCACTTCTATGCTCACTTTGAGGCAAGTAACACTGAAACATGCATGAGAGCATCAGCTGTTCCAGACGACTGTGTGATCACGCGCTCCGCAGCCGATGTAAGACCTTTAAACAGGCCAACATTCACAAGGCCGCAGGGCCAGACGGATTACCAGGACGTGTACTCCGAGCATGCACTTACCAACTGGCAAGTGTCTTCACTGGCATTTTCAACCTCTCCCTGTCTGAGTCTGTAATACAAACATGTTTCAAGCAGACCACCATAGTCCCTGTGCCCAAGAACACTAAGGTAACCTGCCTAAATGACTACTTGCCGGTAGCACTCACGTCTGTAGCCATGAAGTGCTTTGAAAGGCTGGTCATGGCTCACATCAACACCATTATCCCAGAAACCCTAGACCCACTCCAATTTGCATACCGCCCCAACAGATCCACAGATGATGCAATCTCTATTGCACTCCGCACTGCCATTTCCCACCTGGACAAAAGGAACACCTATGTGAGAATGCTATTCATTGACACCTCCCTCTGTAACTGGATCCTGGACTTCCTGACGGGCCACCCCCAGGTGGTAAGGGTAGGTAACAACACATCGGCCACGCTGATCCTCAACAAGGAGCCCCTTAGGGGTGCGTACTCAGTCCCCTCCTGTACTTCCTGTTCACTCATGACTGAACGGCCAGGCACGACTCCAACAACATCATGAAGTTTGCCAATGACATATGTTAGGCCTGATCACCGACAACAACGAGACAGCCTATAGGGAGGAGGTCAGAGACCTGACCGTGTGGCGCAACAACCTCTTCCTCAACGTAATCAAGGCAAAGGAGATGATTGTGGACTACAGGAAAAGTAGGCCCAAGCACGCCCCCATTCTCATCGACGGAGCTGTAGTGGAGCAGGTTGAGAGCTTCAAGTTCCTTGGCGTCCACATCACCAACAAATTAACATGGTCCAAGCACACCAAGACAGTCGTGAAGAGGGCACGACAAAACCTATTCCCTCTCAGGAGACTGAAAAGATTTGGCATGGGTCCTCAGATCTTCAAAACGTTCTACTGCTGCACCATCGAGAGCATCCTGATGGGTTGCATCACTGCCTGGTATGGCAACTGCTCGGCCTCCGACCGCAAGGCACTGCTGAAGGTAGTGCGAACGGCCCAGTACATCACTGGGGCCAAGCTTCCTGCCATACAGGACCTCTATACCAGTTGATGTCAGAGGAAGACCTTAAAAATTGTCAAAGACTCCAGCCACCCTAGTCATAGACTGTTCTCTCTGTTACCGCACGGCAAGTGGTACCGGAGCGCCAAGTTTAGGTCAAAGAGGCTTCTAAACAGCTTCCACCCCCAAGCCATAAGACTCCTGAACATCTAATCAAATGGCTACCCAGACTATTTGCATTGCCCCCCCCCCCCCCTCTTTTACACTGCTGCTACTCTCTGTCATTATCTATGCATAGTCACTTTAATAACTCTACCTACATGTACATATTACCTCAATTACCTTGACTAACCGGTGCCACCACACATTGAATCTGTACCGATACCCCCTGTATATAGCCTCGCTATTGTTATTTTACAGCTGCTCTTTAATTATTTGTTACTTTTATTTCTATTTTTTGTTGGAATTTTTCTTAAAACTGCATTGTTGGTTAAGGGCTTGTAAGTAAGCATTTCACTGACTTGATTTGAGATTACATACAGTTAATATATAGTTTATAAATCATAAATAAACAGTTATTACTCATTGCTTGAAACTGTATGATTCTTACTTTGAAGCTTGCCAAATAATGGATTTGAATTTTGTTTGACGGTCTCTGTTTCTAATACATAATTTGCATAGTTTCCTCTGCAATTTTGCTACTATTGTTTCAGATGCCTTTGCCCATGGTAAGGTCAAGAGCTTGATAACGCTCACTTGGAATTAGGTTAGTGTTAAATACAGCTAGATATGGGATGACACCACTCATGATAACTTCATACTAATAAAACTCAAACTGTACAATCCATGCCCCGTAGCCTCGACTGGAGGATATGTTATCTGTGTATGTGAGGGGAGGGGAGGGGAGGGGAGAGGAAGGGAGGGGAGAAGAGGAGAGAAGAGGAGAAGAAAAGAAAAGAGGAGAGGTGAGGAGAAGGAGGGGAGGAGAAGGGAGGACAGGTGAGGAGTCAAATGGGATGAATCAGATGAGCTACCTTCATGAGTGGGTTAGAAGAGGACAGTTTCAGAATTACAAAGGTGTGTGGGCCGGGTGATTCCCAAAACACATGTCAAGGGACAGAGGAAAATGAGTTTTACTGCTTTGTGGCACTGAAAACCTAAAGAAAAAGCTTTCAGGGGATGTAACCCTAATTAAGGTGTAGGGTGTATGAAACAGACTTTGCCCCTCTCAGAGGCATGCCCAGTATTTAAGTAAAACTTTAACAGTTATCCTACAGTCTTTGACTTAATCTGAGGAGTCCCTGCGTTTAACCCTATCCTCCTTCTCATCATCACCATGTGAAAGCCCATCACCAATCCAGCTGAAACAGCAAGACCTCCCAACACATACAGTAGCCTACAGTAATGAATGGGTCCAGTTTATAAATCTGTGTTTAGAATTAGGATGATCTATGTTCTGTGGATAAGACTGGTTCATATCCAAAGTTAAGGAGAGATTAGAATGTGTGACTCCCCTGTAGCCTGACCCTTCCCAGGCATATTCATCAATGACCCGCCGGACAAAGATTACCATTACATTAAACACACATCAAACAATATACATTAACAGGCTACAATGTTGTGTTAAATATGATTATTAACCAGATTATGAATATTTAGCATTTCTTCTCATTTTAAATCCTCAGAGATTTTCCATAACATAGCGGGAATGGATAATAGGGGGTATAATTTAGCATATGATTATCATTGCTGGACCCATCTCGGTATGTGCCCAGACAGACAAATAGCCCCATCCTATTGGCTTCAACATGCTGCCTCTGTTTTGGCTAAGTTTCACAGCAGATGGCATGAGGCGTGACATTATCAAATTAACATCAAATATCACCACAGCTACCAGTAAGGAATATCACATCTCATACGTTTCCTGTAGTAACTGAATAAACAATAAAGGCTTGGGCCTTTATCTAGGCCTACATAACTTTGCCAATATTAATGCAGGTCACATTGATATCATTAACCCTCACAGTAAATGAAGATGTATGTAAAGACAGACTACAAGTTAACGCAAGTTTGATTTGACCATTAAGTGATCAATTATGATCCAATTATGTGATCCAATCAGGCAGATAGGCCTGAGATGAGATGCAGTGTTGCAAAAACATGTAGGCCTGTCGCACAATCTGTCATTTCAGCAGCCTGACCCTGCCACATTGATTGGTAAACTTTATTTAGCAGGCCTATGTGGCATTTCTAGAATTCATGAGAAAAATTACGATTTTATGTAAAGACACTGTACAGCTTACACGCAGCTGTTCAGAGCATGCTAGATAGCTAATTAGCACACGTGGTCTCCCGACTCTTTTCCGTAAACAAGCGCTGTAACATAGAGATAGGACACCAACCCATCAAGATGTGTAACAATTTAAACTTTAGTTTTTTGAAAATGATTTCTCACTGACATGAATGATAAGATAATGCTTCCAAAACCGTACAGCAAGCGACACGTGTTAATGTTCAGATTGAGTATCTGGGCTCTTAACAAAACTCCCTGTACAGAAGACATCTTCGTCCAACAACTCTTATATGTAATTGATTGTCATGATCAAGGGCTAATCCATGCCCTGTAGAGAAGAAACGCTGAAGCATGCACAAGCACCTATTCCTAAGTAATGAATTAACTAAGTCTAATGTTCCTCTCTCTACACAATATGACAGTGTAACAATCTTGCTTTCCGTCCCTCTCCTTGTCCCAACCAAGGAACCCTCTGAACACATCAACAACTACCTCCCACGAAGCACTGTTCCCTACAGTATCGTTCCACAAAAGCCGTGGCCCTTGCAGAGCAATGAGAACAACTTCTTCAAGGTCTCAGAGCGAATGACACCACCAATTGAAACACTACTAGTGTGCACTGCTAACTAGCTAGCCATTTCACACCGGTTACACCAAAGATTATGGATATTCTGACAAGAAAGCTCCTGCCTATTCCTCTCTTTGCATTGGTGGATAAATCTCATTATTTTAATACATTTTTGAATATTCGATAAGGGTTGTTGACATCAACCACCTGTATTCAATTGAGAGAGATACTATGGTACTCACCTCATGCCGTGAACATGCATAGCCATCTTGAGACAACTCCAATATAAAGTGTTTTTTTACAAAGTTGTCGGGATGTCACTTGTCCTACTTACAGTGCATTCGGAAAGTATTCAGACACCTTGACTTTTTCCACATTTTGTTACATTATCATTACTCCAAAATTGATTAAATATTTTTTTCCCCTCATCAATCTACACACAATACCCCATAATGACAAAGCAAAAACAGGATTTTAGACATTTTTGCTGCATCATTCATGTGGGGGCAACATGTTTACTGTTGCCTTGTTATTACATGTATTTAGGCCTACATCAACAATTTATAAGAAAAACAATTATATGTTTAATACAGTGAAACACTGAAACAAGATTGTTTGTTATCGCCTTTGAACTCACTTCAAAGTAGGACCTAGTTCCCACCAGGGTTCAAACCAAGTATGGGGGGAATTTATGAGCAGAATTATGAGCAGTTTGGAATTTATTCCATTTAACTGTATAAGTAGCCTACTGCTGGGCTATAATAGAGCTCGTCAGCTTGCAGTCATAATCTATGAGCAGAATTACTGTTTTACCTCAATTAGCCACGAAATCCCTAGTTTGAAAGCGACTGTTTTCTGGAAGCTGTGTGGTGCCATTTTTCCTACATTTACCCCCACATGGGCCAGCCCCCTAGCAATTTGAGTTTCAGCCAATGAGCTTCAGCCCTTGCCACATCTAGCAAGTGGCACACACAGTAGAGCGAGAGAGAGCAAAGTGGTGCACATATCTGCACATTTGTGACATAGTACACCATTTTCAGGGACCACTTTTGGCTCGTGGGCACTACTTTTAGAACTACTGGCTAAAAAGTATACACAAGTACAGGAGAATATCTTTAACACCGGTTTAGGTGATTTTATACGTATACGTGCTTGTTTTGATTACATACTGTAAATGCTTCAAAATTCACAAAAGTTAAGCTAGCTGATGAAAATTTCTCATAGAACAAAACGTATAGGATCTCCTAAATCTGTGTTTACCACAGAGATAATTTTACTAGTTGAAACATGGAAACGTTTCCTACAACCAGTCAGCAAGTTGGAAATTTCAGCGTTTCCTAGTTTCTGACTAGCACCTGAACACGCATATGAGCCAACCTTGGACCCACAGACCAGTGATCACTGATTAATAAACTCATAGTCAGAAAGCTGTAATACATTCTTATATTATTCCCCTACACCAGGGGTTCCCAGACTTTTCCACGCAAGGACCCTTTTCACACCCCCAAAAATTATACCTGTGAACAAATATATTTTCACAAATGAAAGGAGTTAGTTATCAATATCTTTGATGATACTGTAGGCAAAGATAATTGTCATAAATACCTGTAGTTCGCTGATTTCTCTCTCACACATTGATTACTGCTGGCTTGCTTCTTTTATCGATTAATATAGATATTGTAGTCCTTTCCATGTCTACAGGCTACAAGTATTTATACGCGTAGTACAATACCCACTACTCCACCTTTGAGAGAACATTTGACGTAAACGCTTCTGAAAGTGTAGAAACGTGAGTATTAAGTCCTTGCTGTCGTTACGAGTACAGGTATAAATTATCCTTACACACTTTGTTCGTATTATTGTGATGACGTACCACACTGTCCTGCATTTGTGGCCACTATATCGGGCGACGTGGCAAATTGAAGCAGTTAACGTTAGCTAACTCAAGTCTCTCCATTTGGTCTCCCTCCCACTGTGCTAATCTAGCTAGTTAGCTCACGTTAACTATTCTATTCATATTAACAAAATCACGTTGTTGACGTTGAGATTACAGCATTTCTTTCAAAGACTCATTTTGGCAAGAGGCTGTATTTGTATTAGCCACGACATGCATTGTGAGCTGAGCTAGCTAACTAAGTGATGATGCTAGCCAGAGTTTACTAACGTTAGCTAGCTGTCAGTTGAGTTGACATGCTGACTGTCAGACCAAGCATTTAGCTACGTTACCTAAATTGGTTACCCAACACTTCAGTAATGTGACAACATCTATGTAACCTTATCTTCCAATTGAAAACAAATCAAGTCTCTTTGTTGGTGGTGAGGGAAAATGTATTGTTTTGTTTACTCCGCTATTGATTTTATAGCGTATGTGTGAATATTTTGTTACTTTCAGATCAGAGATAGGCTGTGTTTGGTAACATCTTATGGACCACAGAGTGATGGGCAACCAATGTCTCCACCCCGGCTCACCGGCGCCCTGCGCTCCTTTACTGTCAGCAGGCAGGAAGACTTCTCTGGAGAAGTATATGATCTGAAGGTAAGGCTAACCTAAAGCAAGTTACATTACAGACCATATCGGCTGTACCAGCACCAAAACTCCAGTATTTTTCCTGAAAAGCTTGTTATCTATATTTTTAAATATGGAGCCAATTTGTTTTCATCACTTATGCCCATGATCAAAACTCATTCTCTCATTGTGCTCTCTTGAACCTCTGCAGAAACCATTTGGTGAGAAATAGGTTTGGAACATTGAATTGCAATAAAATCTCAGTATCGTATTGGCACCTAAGTATCGTGATATCGTATCTTGAGGCCCCTAGCAATTCACAGCCCTGTAAGAGGGAGGTGGAGCTGATTACACATGTATGTGTATTAAGCTAATTGAGGAGGATGCTTTGGGCTGTTGTGAACACAGGCTGCTTGTAGTGCTTTTTCACTCACTTCCCTCCTTGATATCGCTTTCTCCAGCTCTCTCCCATTTACCATGCTACCTCTCTTTTCCTGTTATCATCTTTAATCCGCTCTCTCTCCCATCTCAAAATATATTCTAATCTTTGCCTCTCCCTCTATTCCCCTAATTTCTCCTCTCTCATTCTGATCTGTGGCTTGTTAAATTGTTGGTGTGTATTGAGATACTCAATTTAGGAGGAAATTGGGCCTGGTCCTCAGACCACCACCTCTGGCCCTGTTCTCCCAGAGCTAAATCCTCCACAGTGTGAAAACTGCTGCTTGAGGGAAAAGAGGGACTAATGAGGGTCGCTGGGAGATTATCAGAGCTCCAGTTAAAATTCTTTAGTTTTAGAGGACAGGGAAGTGCTGATTGTAATAAAGGCATGGTGTTAATACTGCTGCCGGCCCTCCTTGCACTGAACCCCCTGACCTGATGAGCACTAATACCCAATGCTAAAGGAAAGGCTTATTTCACAGTCGCTCGCTATGCAAGGAAGTTAGCGTATGCTGCTGCGCTATGTCTTTGAGTTCTGAAAAGGACTTAGAGTTACCCTCTGCTGTGTGTTTGTGTGTGATAGAGAGGGATATGCAGAGAGAGGTCACTGTGTGCATCCAATATCAGACTCTGTAGTTTCATGATAATTCTGTGTGACTTTATGCCCTTGCTGTCTGTTTGTCTTATGTTAGACCAAGCGTCTGAAAAGGCAGGAGCTGTTCTCCAGAGAGGGCCTGACATGGCAGAAGATAGTCCAGTTCTTCACTCAGCACCTGGAGAAATCTGAGCAGCAGGCTGCAGCACAGGAGCTGAAGAGCATCCTATAGGCTGCCAAGCAGATGGGTATTCAACTCGCTGGACTGGCAGAGATGCGCTTTCAGTCATACAGCACCATTCTAATGGTATGTTATCTGTGAGGCTAAATAGGCAGTGTTTTCTCTAGGACTTTTCCAATCAGTGGTGGCAAAGACAGTTGTTGTTTTGTAGACACCATCTGAAATGTAATTTTCTCTTTAAAAGCATTATAACCTTTAGACCAGCTTATGTTGCATGGCAGTTTTAAATAGGCTGAATCATGGGTTTGCCCATCCAATGGAGCGCCGCTGCTAAATTAATGTAGGGTAAACACTGATAGGTAATCAACTCATTGGCCTGGATGATATACACTCTAAGCCAGGAGTGTCAAACTCATTTTGCCCTGGGGGCTGCATTTGGTCTTTACTGAGGTCCGGAGGGCCGCACTTAAATGTATTATATTTCCTCGCTGTCAAAATGTGCAATAGTCCTCTATCGCCCCACAACAGCATTCAGGTGTCCTGATGTGACTTATAATTAGATTAGATGCAAATCCCCCACAATTCCTCCAGAAGTTGTACAGCGGTGCAACACAGGGCCTTCTCCTACTGCGCTTATTACTATTCTGATCCTGCCTGTTGGGGGATCACACACACACACACACCCCTCGGTCCCCCTAATCCCACTGCATTCCTGACGGATATCAGTGGAGTGCAGCGGACAGTGGACTCCCTCCGTGTGGAGCACCTCTGTAGTGTACAGGAAGAGACTGAGGCCTGACACACGAGAAGGCATCTTTGAGGCTCTCTCAATTTGTCTTTCCTCGATTCCTCACGTCCCTTCTCCTCACCTCCTTCTCAAAACACATTAGAGGAAAACATCCAAGGTTCCTCCCCTCTGACCGTCTCCTCCAACTAGTTTTGAGAAGGTGACGAGGAGAATCAAGGGAAGACAAATTGAGAACAAGCCTGGGGTTCTAACAGCAGGTGTGTGTGTGTGTGTGTGTGTGGGGGGAGGATCAAGAGCTCAGGACAGCTAGTGGAGGCTGGCTGCCCTGGGGGTGTGTCTCTGTCCAATGGCTCATGTGTATCAGGCCAGGGTCAGTGTCTCTGATAGATGAATAATATAGTATAGAGCTTGATGCATGTTCCTTAGCTGAGGTGTTTTAGTAGAGAATGTCAGGATGTTGTCAGAAAAATAAGAGTACAGTACATTCTAACAATAGACACATGCAGTAGGTCACTGAAACCATGTTGTGCAGGCAGGATGTCTACTTTGAAATGCTGTCTAAGAGCTCACCAAGAGAAACATGATGTCCTACCTATCTTCTTGAAACCCTGTGAAAAATACTATTTTGTTTTATTTATTTGCTTTCTGTTCGCCACTACTCTTTTTTTTTTAATCATCATTGAAAGGCTAAAGAGCCTTCCGCGATAATAAACACGTATTTGGGATTTTTCCAAAGGTTCTTGACCATGCAATTTTGGTCCTTTTTAATGTGCCCTTAGCCTGTCTGTCTACCTAGAGCGTAGAGAATAAAGTAAAGCTTCAGAACCCACTGAGAATGACGATGAAAAGCACCCATCGTGTCCTGACACACACAGTTGAGAGTGAGACGCTTTTAGGCCATTTTAATTGGCTTAAATCCTTTTCATTTGTTTCTCTCTGCCTCTCTAAGTATCACCCTTTATCTCTCGCTCTCTCTCTCTTTTTCCCCTCTCTCTCCCTCTCATCTCTTTTGGACAATTAGTCCTGATTCCCTTGATTAAACAGAGCTCTAAATGAGCTACGGTGGGAGGACACGTGTCTTTTAGAAAGTGCTCTTTTTCATCTTTCATTTCTCTGATGAGCAGTGCTAGACAATGCTAGCGTTTTACTGCTTGGAACATACAGCAGTGCAGCAAGAAATGTCACATTTCTGTAGCCACTAGCCAGCTAGATATCACTAATGGTAATAGTAAATGGTAGTGGGTTTTCTGATAATCACAATGATCATCATCAGTGTTAGCATATTTGTGACGCTGATGGCAGCCCGTATTGCCTCGGTTGAAGAGTGGGACTGAAGAAACTGGGCTCACAATAAATGATGATGGTATCTAGCTAACTAAATATCTTATTGTTTCCCCATGTCTCTGGCAGTGGGGACAGAGCATGGCCAGGACACCATTGAGAGTGCTGCTGTCTTCCTGTTTGAGACGTTCCACAACAAGGACCATGTCGGTCACGACGAGGGCCATCAAGCAGATGTTCGGCCCCTTCCTCTCCTCGGCAGCCGACGCGTCCTGTGCTGCTGTGGCCCAGGCTGTGACCCCTCTGGGAGAGTCCCAGGTGGGGGGGGAGTCTAATTTGGTCTTCGGTTACAACTGAAATACTCAAATCAAATTTTATTAAAATACTATGACTATATATAGGCCTACATAAAATAAGATATAAAAAAAAGTAACTTTTTGGTTTGTACATTTTCTTCCTAGTGTTTTATTATTCTACCATATTTTTCTTAGCATATATTTATAGTGCTCTTATTTATTTATTTATTTATTCATGTTTTACAGGTGGAGTTTGTTAGTTCCCAGAGCTCCTGTCGTGCCCCTCAGCGCGGCTCGGCCTTTGGACGCAACATCACCTTCTCCTATGACTGCTACACCCTGGACCCGCAGGAGGCCCGGGTCTGGGCGGGGGGCCCTGCCCTGGGCGAGGGGCCCTGAGGACGAGGCCCGTGGTGGAGGCCTGGACTTCCACAGCTTCCTCAACAACCATCAAGGCCTCCGGGGTAATGGTTTAGAGGCGGATGGAGGCAGGCTAAGCCCGGGAGGGGCTCAGAGCTCTGGGGATGGGACCATCCTGAGGGGGGAGGTGAAGTACCTGAACGGAGGCAACATGATCTCCTCCAGCCCTGAGGAACTGTGCGCCACTATGTTTGAGATGCTGGCCTCCACCAAGAGTGATGACAAGCTGCAGAATGAGGTGAGCAGCACCCTCTCACACCACCTTTACCATTTTCACACTAATGTGCTGACCCAAACCTCACTGTTATTCCTTGACCTTAGGCAGCTGGCCTCTGGGGTTTAAATCCCGGTTCAGACCACATCCACTTTGGACCTCGTCTCCATGGCAGGTCAACCTTGGCCTTTAGTGTGTGGGTGTGAGGTTGAAGTGGTACGTGTTTGGAGAGATCTGGAGAGCTGACCTTGTAGGAGAGGAGGAAGATCTTACTGCTTCTCCAGGGAGGCCCCATCCCATAGGAAGGCTGCAGTATGCCTGACATGCACACCAGGATAAAGGCTGCAGTATGCCTGACGTACACACCAGGATAAAGGCTGCAGTATGCCTGACGTACACACCAGGGTAAAGGCTGCAGTATGCCTGACATACACACCAGGGTAAAGGCTGCAGTATGCCTGACGTACACACCAGGGTAAAGGCTGCAGTATGCCTGACGTACACACCAGGATAAAGGCTGCAGTATGCCTGACGTACACACCAGGATAAAGGCTGCAGTATGCCTGACGTACACACCAGGGTAAAGGCTGCAGTATGCCTGACGTACACACCAGGGTAAAGGCTGCAGTATGCCTGACATACACACCAGGATAAAGGCTGCAGTATGCCTGACGTACACACCAGGATAAAGGCTGCAGTATGCCTGACGTACACACCAGGATAAAGGCTGCAGTATGCCTGACGTACACACCAGGGTAAAGGCTGCAGTATGCCTGACGTACACACCAGGGTAAAGGCTGCAGTATGCCTGACGTACACACCAGGATAAAGGCTGCAGTATGCCTGACGTACACACCAGGGTAAAGGCTGCAGTATGCCTGACGTACACACCAGGGTAAAGGCTGCAGTATGCCTGACGTACACACCAGGGTAAAGGCTGCAGTATGCCTGACGTACACACCAGGGTAAAGGCTGCAGTATGCCTGACGTACACACCAGGGTAAAGGGAGCAGTATTGTATGCCACACACAATAAGTGAAACAGTGTTCAGGTTTAATATCTGAGATTCTCAGGTTTTTAGAGGGTGGAAAGACCTTGGGTTTAGTGTATGTGGAAAGGATTTGCACAGTTACCAATGAATCAAGACTAGCTAGAAGAACTGGGCTAGAAGTACTGGGCAACAACAGGCAATTAAGGCAGCACTTAGTCTGTGCTGAGCCATGGCGTTATTGAGACATGTTGTTCACTTCTTCCACAAGAAAATAACACACTTACACAGAGGGAGAGATGCCAGGTTGTGACAGAGGAAGGATGGATTGATGAGGCTCTGGGCAGAGCTCCCATCTCTTATACAGGTGCTTCATTTAAAGTCCTCTCTCTCCCTCGCTCCTTCTGCAGCCCACAAAAACACAAGGTCGCCACACACATTCATTCATATAATTTATTAGTGGCTCTCTGTTTCGCTTGTTCTCCTCAACCCCCTTCTATCCAGCATCCAGTCTAGAAGAGGTGTGTGTCTGCGTGCTTGTCTGTTAGCAGTTAAAGGTCAGGGTTAGAGTGCCCCTTAGGCCACATGCTCTGTAGGCCACATGCTGAGACCTCTGGCAATGAGATTTCATCCATAACTTTCACTTATGAATTAGACAGTGCCTCATTCTGTCCTCTTGAGTCCCTCTCCCTCCCTTCTCTTTCCTTCTCTCCACAGCAGAGTGTAGGTTTTACTAATACCTGAGTCTACATTATCTTCTAATGTTCTTCACGTAGCTGACATTTGGAAGCCAACTCTCCTACTGGCATCTTTAGATGTGGAGTGCCCTTTGTGTGTGTGCACTCCACACACCTCTCTGCGCGTGACTCCAAATTCAACGCCAAAGTTTAAAGGCTCTGTACCATTACATGTGACAGGATAAACCCCCGTTTTTTATTTTATTTTATTACCTCTCATTTGTACCCCTGGAATGATGACATTTGCTGCAATAGCAGTGGCTTGAGAAAGAGGAGAGAAAGAAAGCTTGATTTTAAAGGTATGTTTTTGGTGGTTGTGAAAAGAGCTGAAGCTCCATTAAAGCACAGGGATATAGACTCTTGAGTTATTATATTCATAGTTTTGACCGCTGTAAGACCTACTGTATGCAGGTGTGCTGCTTGTATGGCAGTCTCATTCAACATTTGTATTATAACCAGTGATCTATGTGGACACTGATAGTTGCCTTGCATCCTGAAAGCTTGTTGTAGCCTATGCATTTTCTAGAACAATCTATGGTTCACAGTTCACCTAATGTCTCAGCCTCATCCAGGCTTAAAGGTTAAAAAAAGCCTTCAGGGTGGTTAGGTCTGTGAGCTCCTTCCTTCTGAGGGGAAAACTGTCTCTCACTCCCAGCGGACTCCTCTGTCCTCCTCACCTTCCTTTCCAGGCTGAGAGGATCCGATGAACTTCAACGACAGAATTCATGAGTGCCCCCCAAAAAATATATTTTCTCTGGGCAGCAGGTGAAAAACAGACCAACAATAACAACAGTCCCAGGGTCATTTCACCTCCAAAAAGCACAAGGTTTTTGACACCCACCACCTCAGATTGTTCTGAAATTGTTTCTGTTGTAAGAAACAGAAGGTTACAGATCATTTTATGATATCCAATTGGTAGTTAGTCTTGTCCCATCGCGGAAACTCCCGTACGGACTCGGGAAAGGCGAAGGTCGAGAGTCATGCCTCCTCAGAAATACGACCCTGCCAAGCCGCACTGCTTCTTGACACACTGCTCACCTAACCCGGAAGACAGCCGCACCAATGTGTCGGCGGAAACGCCGTACAGCTGGCGACCGCAGTCAGAGTGCATGCGCCTGGCCGCCACAAGGAGTCGCTAGAGCGCGATGGGACAAGGAGATCCCGGCCAGCCAAACCCTCTACTAACCCAGACAACACTGGGCCAATAATGCGCCGCCTCGTGGGTCTCTCGGTCGTGGCCGGCTGTGACATAGCCTGGGATCGAACTCGGGTCTGTAGTGACGCCTTAGACCGCTGCGCCACTCGGGAGGCCCCCTGCAACATTATTTGGTTGAAATATAATTTGATCTCTGAGAAATTAAGCTAATTGATTGCACCCAAATTCAGTAAATATAGTACATAACGTCCGATTTGAACCCCAATTTTTTTTAACAATGAGTAAGACATGAGGATTCCAAAGAAATTGTCAAAAGCCCCCCCGACTCCCATGCCAAATCTTATCTGTTTCTAACGACAGAAATTATTTCAGAACAATCAGAGATTGTGGGTGTCATTGCTTTCTGAAATGACATGGAATGACCCTCCAGTCACTGAGAGGGAAAGGACTTTGGAGACAGAGAATAAAACCAAGACCCAGCACACAGAGAAACAAAGACTGCCCTTCACAAAGGAGGGTGGCTGACCTGTCACCTGACATCATCAAAGTGCGTCTGTTGTTTGGCTCCCCTACCGCGGTGGCTAACCAAGTCCCCAGAGAGGATGTGGAAAAGCAAAAGAGCAAAGCCTCTCTTTCCATCCATTTATCCATCTGCAGACTGAAAAGCATGAATTGAATGATCAGTATTGTATTTTAGCTTCAAAAAAAATTATGCAGGATAAACATTTGGGAATATATTCAAGAATGCTCATATCTTTTTGTTACAAGCTGTGTTTCGTTAAAGCCTGTGTAAAGTTCATTTGTTTCAATGTCAGGTACCGTAATTCAGGACTATTAAGCGCACCTGAATATAAGCCGCAGGTGCCTACCGGTACATTGAAACAAATGAACTTTACACAGGCTTTAACGAAACACGGCTTGTAACAAAAATAAATAGGCTTTAACGAAACACGGCTTGTAACAAAAATAAATAGGCTTTAATGAAACACGGCTTGTAACAAAAATAAATAGGCTTTAACGAAACACGGCTTGTAACAAAAAATAAAAAATTTGCAGTAAGCTTTAGTTGTCTTTTTGCACTGAGTCAATTCCTCACGCTGCTGTTTCCAACGTCTTATCATCGACTCATTAAGACCAAGCTCTCGTGCAGCAGCTCTATTTCCTTTTCCAACAGCCAGATCAATCGCCTTCAACTTGAAAGCTGCATCATATGCATTTCTCTGTGTCTTTGCCAAGATGAGGGTGACAAAATGACTACCGTAATCAGAATGATGGGAAGTTTGAGAGCGCTCGATTTAAATTAAACAGTAAACAAAAAAGTTGTTTGACCTTAACCCGTTCGGCAATTTCATTGGTCTAATGAAAGCTTCATGCCGCCAAAAAACTGAGCACGTCACAGAATGTGTTTTTTGGAGAAAAAAAAATTGAAAGCGGGAAAAATCCATATATTAGCCACGTCATTGTTTAAGCCGCAAGGTTCAAAGCCTGGGAAAAAAGTTGCGGCTTATAGTCCGGAATTTACGGTACTATGTGGGTTTTGACGTTGTCTCATTGAGTACGGTTACATGCACATAAACGATTTCCCTAATAATCATGTTTACATGGACACATCTGAAATCAGGCTACCTGATGGGACTTAAATAAATGCAGAAAATCACCAGTCAAAATAAACATTCTACCACAACGGCCATGTTATTTTTGTGAAGCCTGATTGAGTTTGGACGTATATAGTTTGTATTTCTAAGATGCTTACTTTGTTTTTCCTAACTCACTTCACTCGTGCATAAGAGGGAGGCTTGTGCTACCGGTGCTGGCACATGTGCAGATCAATTACACCGCTGGAACACAGATTAAGCTGTTTACATGCCCTAATAATTCCAGATTGCTTAGGAAACAAGGTGTTTTATTCGGCGTGTGCTTACTTCAATTTAGACCTTACTCTGATTTAAGATAAGCTTGCATAATCTGCCTACTGACATATTCAGTTTAATATCATATTGAGTTTCACCCCCTTTTGCCCTCAGAACAGCCTCAATTCGTCAGGTCATGGACTCTACAAAGTGTCGAAGGCGTTCCACAGGGATGCTGGCCCATGTTGACTCCAATGCTTCCCACAGTTGTGTCAAGTTGGCTGGATGTCCTTTGGTTGGTGGACCATTCTTAATACACACAGGAAACTGTTGAGCGTGAAAAACCCAGCAGCGTTACAGTTCTTGACATACTCTAACTGGTGCGCCTGGCACCTACTACCATACCCGTTCAAAGGCACTTCAATCTTTTGTCTTGCCCATTCACCCTCTGAATCACACACATACACAATCCATGTCTCAAGACTTAAAAATCTTAAACCTGTCTCCTCCCCTTCATTTACACTGATTGGATTGGATTTAACATGTGACATCAATAAGGGATCATCGCTTTCAACTGGTCAGTCTATATAATGGAAAGAGCAGGTGTTCCCGACTGGCGCAGCGGTCTTCGGCACTGCATCTCAGTGCAAGAGGCATCACTACAGTCCCTGGTTTGAATCCAGGCAGTATCACATCCGTGATTGGGAGTCTCATAGGGCGGCACACAATTGGCCCAGCGTTGTCTGGGTTTGACCGGGGTAGGCCGTCATTGTAAATAAGAATTTGTTCTTAACTGACTTGCCTAGCTAAATAAAGGTTACATTTAAAAAAAAATGTAAATACATTTTTTTTCTCCTAATGTTTTGTACACTGTGCATGTAAACATACTCATTGTGTCTGTTGCACACAGCATTTCCACCCCCTATGGTTAATACTGTATGTTTCTCTACTGTGCTAGCCAGCTCCTAGCTCAGTGATCGCTTCCCTCCCAGTCAGGTTTACTGTTGTTTTGCTGTCCCCAGCCAGCTAAGTGCCAGGTGGCTGTGTTTGGGGGGCTAAGCGGCACAGCATTATTCTGTCTCAGGCCCAGACTTACTTTGGGCATGGTAATTACCAGGTGCTCATTCTTGGCACTGAATGCGTGTGTTTGGAGGGGAGGATGGAGGTTGAACCATAGGATGTGTTTGTTTACTGCTTTAGTGTTTTTGGCTTAAGCACACCAGCTGATGTCTCCCCCTCTCTTTTTCTCTCTCTCTGCTCCTCTCTCTCTCTTTGTATCTCTCATCTGTCTCCTCTCTGCTCCTCTCTCTCGCTCTCTCTCTTTGTTTCTCTCATCTGTCTCCTCTCTGTTCCTCTCTCTCTTTGTATCTCTCATCTGTCTCCTCTGCTTCTCTCTCTTTGTATCTCTCATCTCTATCTCTATCTATCATCTATCTATCCCTACCTCTACCTCTACTCCAGCTGTTTGAACTGCTGGGCCCAAAGGGATTGAGATGATCTCTGTTCTCCTCCAGAGAAGGTCTTCCATCGTGGATTCTCTCCTTTCCATCCCTGCAGACAGGATCAACTACCCACCAGGTGAGTCAGACCCCACCCCCTGCACCAGAGGCATCCAGGTCATCTCCATAGAAACCAGAGATCCACCACACTCTCGGAGAGCAGTGTGGTAGAGCATCGTTGAGGAATTAAACTGTAGATAATTGGTTTGAAATTCAAAGTCTACCTACCTAGACAAATCTACTGACTCCAACATTCATCATTGAAAAAAAAATTAAATTATCAAATAAATAAATATTTTGCCTGTCACGACCCCTCATTTGGAGGATGACTTTTTATTTATTTACCCCCAACCTTCATCATTGTCAGAGTGTTCTCAAGGGAAGGAGAGGGTGTGGTCTGAAATATAGGAGGAGGAGAGGGTGATGTATGATAGGGTCACTAAGGTCGACTCTTGGCTATGCATTTCTCAGCGGGGTCATGACCTTTAACACCTGGTCCATGTTTGGATGTTAATCCCTACAACACAAACAGCACAGTCCAGCTCCAACAACCCTTAAAGATCTATCTGAGGGTTTGATGTACCAATCAATATTAGACTCTGTAAATCTTTGATGGTGTCCAGGACTCTAGTACAGAGAGGTACAGTATGAAATGCAGTGTCCCTGTCTCTTTGTCATGGGTGAAGGTTGGTAAAGATGTAGCCTACTAAGACATACAATTACAAATACTTCCCTACTGCTATTCAAGATGGAAAATGTTAATTTTATGTACATTTCACATAACTGTGAAAAGGCTATTCACCATCCTCTCTACCCAAAGGTTCAACATTCCACCATAACTTAAATTCTGTTCTATACCTTTTTTCTCCCTCCCCTCCCTCCCTCCCTCCCTCCCTCCCTCCCTCCCTCCCTCCCTCCCTCCCTCCCTCCCTCCCTCCCACATTGTTCTCTCATTTCTTTGTTCCCATCACCTACCCCTCAGGTCTGTTTTGGAGCTGTGTATTGCTCTCGTGTTCTGCATGATTGTCAAACGGCTCAATACACTGAAAAGCTATTACCTAAAGATAGCCCATTAAGCTTAGCTCAGTCCTTCATTATTTCTCTAGGTTTTGGGCGAGGGGGTTGGGGGGTTGGGGGAGGAGGGTGGGGGGTTGGGGGAGGAGGGTGGGGGGTTGGGGGAGGTAATGCACCATGATCCATTTATATCCAAGATAGTCATCTCCAGCACTAGACCAGTCCCTCTCTTTTTGCCCCTCTTGCCTTCCACTACTTCACACAAATCAGAGAAAATGTAGCAAAGTAGGATTTCGCTCTATAGACAAATACCTGGCTCATGCCTTGTATAGTATTACTGTCCTCACAATGACATCTGGAATGGGACTGTGGCTCTGTCTCCGTCCTTTAGTACGTTCGTCACACGCAATATCTCAGACAGCACTGGCCCGATTCTGGCTAAACTTTGGTGAGTGATGCATCTTGCCATAGAGATCCGGCACGTACACAATTACACTGAAATTCCAAACTTTGAACAAGCATGTCTCCTGTCCCGTTTGAGCTACTGTCATGGAATGAGGTGTTGTTATATGCATCCCCTCATGAGCAACACGTTTCTATAAGCTCTGCCCGTTAGCAGAAAAACTAACTAGACATTTTGTCCCCCACCAAACCAACATTTGAACAAGCATAGCTTCTGCCCCGTTTGACCAACAGTCATGTCATTTTGGACACGTAAACATCTTCTCATTAGAAACAAGTTTCCCATAATTACCAATGTAATTTTGGTACTTACAAATGAAATGTCTTTCCACCCAACATATGTTGGAATAATTGACACAGGGAGGAGCGCCACATCATTTGTGGGGGACAACATGTTTACTGTAGACTTGTTTTAATACTGAGGGGTGGCATTGTCCCTTAGCCTGGTCCTACATCTGTTTCTGCTGTCTTGCCAACTCCTGTGATCAGTGTCCGGAACACATGGATCTGGGACCAGGGTAGTACCAGAGAATACACTGACTTGGTTGGTGCTGAAGCGTTCTCCCCTGTACTAGGATATGTGTCCTGCTGTAACTTAGCTATGCTGATCTGCTCCTTCCTCTGTATATACAGTAGCCTTTGTAGTTCAGTGAAGCATCCTCTCTACATTATACAGCCTCTCTATTGCTCTCCCCCTGTAGCTTGGAGCTGAGCTGACTGGCTCATATTAAGGCAGTTGCCCCTGTAGTCCACTGTTTCCCAGGTTTTTCCTACAGTACACTGACTGGTTTATATTGAAGTTTCTTCCCCCATGGCCTGTAGCTGAATTCAGTCAGTGATTTCAGTCTGTATTTCCCCACAGCATGGAACTGATTCTATTGCATGTCACTGAAGCTGTTCCCTGTGTAGCACAGTGAGCCCAGTGCCTGACTGTTTGTTATTTTTCATACACTGAACCCCATGCTGAGCTAGCAGTATCACTCCTCGTCTCTCCTGCTTTCTCTCTCCTCTTTTTGGAGATGCTTTCTTCGCTTGGAGGCTAATAGTTGTTTTTTTTACCCCTTAAAATGTGAACAAAGCTGCGAGTAGCTGAAGATGTGTGTGGGAGGATAAGGATGGATAATTTGTCATTGCTGGGGTTGTCGTCGGTTCCAAATCGTAGGCAGGCATCAAAGAAATTGGAAAATATATATATATTTATATAAAGCTGGAGTTTTAGTTTTTCCGAACGTTTCTTGAATATTTTTTAAAATACTTGTATAGCCTAAGGGATTCATGTTATCTATTTGAGTCATTCATTTCCCACTAGTTTATTCAAATACATTTACAGCAGTGGTTGTGATACTGTAAATTAACCACCTAATTTTAAAAGCCCAGTTCAGTCAAAAATGAGATTATCCTGCGTGTGTGTGAGAGAACACTGAAATTGTAAATTACTTAATAGACCAATGAGTTCCAAAGATCTCTGCCAATAACAGCTTGTTTTCAGTTTTCCCCTCTCCACTCAGACAACTCCCAGACAGTCCTAGCAAAATTCTAGCATGAGAAATTGCTCTTTGCTAAGAAGCTATTTTGTTTCTTTTTTCCCCCACCATTTTCATTGTTTTCAATCACAGTAAGATAGTTAATTGTTACCCAGATATAATTTGATATTGAGCCAAAAAATGTCTGCATTGGACTTACACTCGTACCCGTACTCGTAGTCCTTTACACTCGTACCCATCCACGGGTTGAAAATGCCACTGATAAATGCGTAAATTGGAACGCAGTGGCTGTACAGTAACATATGCTATACATTTACATTTACATTACATTTTAGTCATTTAGCAGACGCTCTTATCCAGAGCGACTTACAGTAGTGAATGCATACATTTCATACAATTTCATACATTTTTTTCTGTGCTGGCCCCCCGTGGGAATCGAACCCACAACCCTGGCGTTGCAAACACCATGCTCTACATCCGGGTTAGGGGAGGGTTTGGCCGGGGGGCTTCCTTGGCTCGTCGCGCTCTAGCAACTCGTGGCGGGTCGGGCGCCTGCAAGCTGACTTCGGTCGTCAATTGAACAGTGTTTCCTCCGACACATTTGTACGGCTGACTTATGGGTTAAGCGAGCAGTGTGTTAAGAAGCAGCGCGGAGTGGTGGGTCATGTTTCGGAGGACGCATATCTCGACCTTCGAACCCGTTGGGGAGTTGCAGCGATGAGACAAGGTCGTAAACTACCAATTGGATATCAGGAAAATGTGTAAAACATTTTTTTTTAAGTGTTATATGGGAAATGTCTCTTACGTATGGAGTTGCTATAGGAGTTGATGACGGTGTGTATCTGGTTGGGGGACAGAGGGCAGCCGTAGATAGAACTCAGGGTGCTGTAGTCCTCAGTGGTCAGGTCTGGAGGGCCGATGGCCGGGGCAGTGCACACCGTCACGTTAAAGTCCACCCTGCCATGACCCTGAGCCTTGCTACTGTTCTCCTTACAGAATGGAACCTCAAACAAGGGCTGTGTGTGTGCTATACATGACATCAGAGCTCTGTCTCTCTGCTTCACAGCGCTGTACGGATTGTAGTGCTGAGTGATTACTGCTTTTTCAGGTAGTTTCAGTTCGATTATTAAAAAATAATCATGGTTTTCAATTTGATTATAAAAAATCAAAATGCACTATGCATTATGTGGGTTGAATGCGGTGACAACACAGAATAAAGTTCTATGATGGTGGTGACTGCCCATTACTGCTTATCACTTATTAACCATTGTCACGACACCGACGGATGGTGGCGCCCCTCCTCGGCCGGGCGGAGCTCGGCGGTCGTCGTCGCCGGCCTACTAGCTGCTGTCGATCCTTTTTTGTTTCACTTTCTGTTGGTTAGGTCTAGGTAGGCACGCACCTGTTTTGGGTTAGTCATTAGTAGGGGGGGGTTATTTAGTTTATCGTAGGATGTCTGTGTTTGTGCGTGATTATGTTTCTTGTCCGTTTTATGTGCTTGAGGAACGTGTGCTGGTTTTCCTCTGCCTGTGGTTGGTTTCGTTGTGTTCACCACCGCAGAAGTATTTAAGGGCTGCGTCCCTATTTTTTGGGCGACCACATCCATTTTTTTGAATAAAGAAGTGTGGTCAAGAATTCTCTGTCTCCTGCGCCTGACTCTACCTCTCCTGCTTTCTTGAGCCAACGTAACAACCATCATTTATGGAGAGCTGGGACCGAAGCGCTCTCGGCCCCCTGAACGTGGCAGGTCAACAGCCTGCGCCCCCACCAGCACCCACAGCACCCAGTACCAGTGGGGTGAAACTCGCTCCCCCCAGGGAGTACGATGGGACGGCCGCTGGGTGTAAGGGCTTCTTACTCCAGTTGGAGTTATACCTGGCGACCGTTCGTCCCTCTCCCTCGGGGGAGAAGAGCATCAGCGTCCTCGTCTCCTGTCTCACGGGTAAGGCCCTGGAATGGGCAAACGCTGTGTGGGACAGTCCGGACACAGCCAGGGACAACTACCCAGAGTTCACCCGCCGCTTTCGGGCAGTATTCGATCATCCCCCGGAGGGGAGAGCGGCGGGTGAGCGGCTGTTTCACCTGAGGCAGGAGACGAGGAGCGCGCAGGATTTTGCTCTCGAGTTCCGGACCCTGGCCGCGGGAGTAGGGTGGAATGAGAGGGCCCTTATAGATCACTACCGTTGTAGTTTGAGGGAGGACGTCCGCCGGGAATTAGCCTGTCGGGACACGACCATCACCCTGGACCAACTGGTGGATCTGTCCATCCGACTGGACAATCTGCTGGCCGCCCGCGGACGTCCGACCCGGGTCCTGCTCATTCCACCCTCCAGCCCTCCTGCTCCCACGCCTATGGAGATAGGGGGGGGGGGGGCAGCAGCCAGGAAGACTGGAGGGGGAGTTCGCTCCTGCACCTCATGTGGTCGCAGAGGGCACACTGTGGACCGGTGCTGGAGAGACTCACCTGGGAGTCCAGAAGGCAGGCAGAGCGCTCCTTTGACACCTCAGGTGAGTCAGCACCAGCCTCACCCAGAGCCCCCTGTCCGTCACATGTATGTGTCAGTGTCTTTTCCTTGTTTCTCCCCTCACTCCCGGTTTAAGGCACTAGTCGATTCAGGCGCGGCGGGGAGTTTTATGGGCTGTGGGGTCGCGGCTAAGATAGGGATTCCCCTGGTCCAGTTGGACCAACCCTTCCCCGTGCACGCCCTAGACAGTCGACCACTAGGGTCAGGGCTGGTCAGGGAGGTCACTGTGCCACTGGTCATGGTAATGCGGGGGGGTCATGAGGACCGGATTAGTCTTTTCCTCATTGATTCCCCAGCGTTTCCAGTGGTTCTAGGGATTCCCTGGCTAGCTACTCACAACCCTAAGATTTCGTGGGGACAGAGGGCTCTTAAGGGGTTGTCGTGTCTTTGGGTACCATTAAACGGAAGACATGTTTATCAATTAACTCCCTGTAATTATTATCACGCGATTAAACTGATTAATCGTTTAATTGTAATTAACTAGGAGATCGGGGCACCAAGGAGAATATTCAGATTACAAAGTTATAATTTTCCTAACATAACTTTCCTATATTATTATATAGGCCGATTATCTTCTGGTTTAAATGGTGTATTTTACCTCTAGTCCAGTCTCATTCCAAACGTCGTAAATTGTTGTATCTGCACGAACCCAGTCTTTACTAAAATCATCCATACATCAATTGTCTTAAAATCATTTATTTACTACACTAAGTAATTAACAGAAAAACATACAAACAGTAATTATCGTCACAAAGGATTGGTAGAGGAATGTGCCCTTGTGGGCTAAACAGGCAGGTCGGCCTGTTGAACAATGGGTCATAAACGGTCAGCTGAGAATGCACACCTACAGAGTTCATTAATATTAACAATTGACAATTGAAGGCTCACTCATTCGGGAACAATTGCAATCAATATATATTTACGCTCAGTGTGTCGTCGTGATCCTTGTTCGAGAGTTCTGTTCTGTTGGGGAGTTTTGTCCGCGTTCTCTCTCTCTCTCTCTCTCTCTCTCTCTCTCTCTCTCGGTTAGAATGGATCTTTCAGAGCGACATTCATTAATGTCGTCATAGAATGGTTGTTTCGTTGGTTTTCGCGTTCGATGATAGAATTGACTTAGCTGCAGACTAATAATTAATATCAAAGACTTGTTCTTATTCTGTCGGTCTCGATAGTCTAAAAGTTAACCACATGGTATAGTTCACTTTCAGTAGAGTACTTGGATGGTCAAACCTCTGGCCATAGAGTGTAGGCCTGGTCTGAAGAAATGTAAATCAGGGGGTGTTTTATAGTGCCCATCGAACAGGCTTGTCAAATGACGCCTGGTCCTGTATGGGTCCCTGGGGGCGTGCCTATGACTGAGTTAGATTTGGTTACAGAAATACAATTCTATCACATTCCATCAGTACAATAGCATCTCAATGTCTTACAAAAGCTTTATCCTTATTAATACATTCCATACACCCATATGATGCAAGTCTTAAGCTGAGTCTATTATATAAACAGTTTTATGGTAATATGGCTATATTGTCTCTTCTGAGTATCACAAAATTGTACCAAGCGGATCAGTTCGTAGCTGGATTCTTCACCAATCTTCCATACCTTCTCCAGAACACAAAATGTTGCTTGGCTCTCCAATTCTATGAGTTGGAAGAATTTCCTGTGTCTCTCTATGGGCCATGTGGCCAGAGACTCTCCTGGAATTTTAGAGTTTTTACGACCCTTTACACACAGGGTGGATTGGGGGGGGAGTCAACTGTCCTCCCTGTACCAAAAGAGGCCAACGTCATGACAGGGTGGTCAAATGAGTGCTCGGGCAGGTGCATAGGAGTTTCCATCGGTGCGACTACGGTGGAGAGTCCAGACCAAGTCTCCACCGTGCACATTCTCTCAGAGTATGCCGATTTGGCTATCGCCTTCAGTAAAACGAAGGCGACCCAATTACCACCTCATCGACGAGGAGACTGTGCGATAAACCTCCAGGTGGGCGCTGCACTTCCTCGTAGTCACGTTTATCCCTTGTCTCAGGAGGAGACAGCGACTATGGAGACATACGTCACTGAGTCTTTGAGGCAGGGATACATTCGGCCATCTAACTCACCCGTCTCCTCGAGCTTCTTTTTTGTGAAGAAGGAGGGAGGTCTGCGCCCGTGCATTGACTATAGAGGTCTAAATGCCATCACAGTGGGTTTCAGTTACCCACTACCTCTCATCGCCTCGGCGATAGAGTCATTTCAAGGGGCGCGCTTCTTCACGAAATTGGATCTCAGGAGTGCATATAATCTGGTGCGTATCCGAGGAGGGGACGAGTGGAAAACTGCATTTAGTACCACATCTGGCCATTATGAGTACCTCGTCATGCCGTATGGGTTAAAGAATGCTCCCGCAGTCTTCCAATCCTTTGTGGACGAGATTCTCCGGGACCTGCTCGGTCAGGGTGTAGTGGTGTACATCGATGACATTCTGGTCTACTCCGCTACACGCGCCGAGCATGTGTCTCTGGTGCGTAAAGTGCTTGGGTGACTGGTGGAGCATGACCTATACGTCAAGGCTGAGAAATGTGAGTTTTCCAAACCAGCCGTCTCTTTCTTGGGGTATCGCATTTACACATCAGGGGTAGTGATGGAATGTGACCGCATCTCAGCCGTGCGTAATTGGCCGACTCCCACCACGGTGAAGGAGGTGCAGCGGTTTTTGGGATTTGCCAATTACTACCGGAGGTTTATCCGGGGCTTTGGGCAGGTGGCGGCTCCCATTACCTCACTGATGAAGGGGGGCCCGGTGCGGTTGCAGTGGTCCGCGGAGGCGGACAGGGCCTTTAGTCGTCTGAAGGTTTTGTTCACCGACGCTCCGGTGCTGGCGCACCCGGACCCCTCTTTGCCCTTCATAGTGGAGGTGGACGCGTCCGAGGCTGGGGTAGGAGCCGTGCTGTCCCAGCGCTCGGGCGCCCCCCCCCAAGGTCCGCCCCTGCGCCTTCTTCTCTAGGAAGTTGTGTCCGGCGGAGTGTAACTATGATGTGGGGGACAGGGAGTTGTTGGCTGTGGTCAGAGCCCTGAAGGTGTGGAGACATTGGCTTGAGGGGGCGCGTCACCCTTTTCTCATCTGGACTGACCACCGCAATCTGGAGTACATCCGGGCGGCGAGGAGACTGAACCCGCGTCAAGCCAGGTGGGCGATGTTCTTTACTAGATTTCAGTTTAACATCTCGTATATCCCAGGTTCCCGGAACACTAAGGCCGACGCACTGTCTCGTCTCCATGACGCCGAGGAACGGTCCACCGATCCCACTCCCATACTTCCAGCCTCCTGCCTGGTGGCACCGGTGGACGCGGACATCGAGCGGGCGTTACGGACGGAGCCTATTCCTCCGCAGTGTTCAGTGGGTCGTAAGTACGTTCCGCTCGGTGTTCGCGATCGTCTGATTCGGTGGGCTCACACGCTTCCCTCCTCGGGTCACCCAGGGGTTGAGCGGACAGTGTGTGGTCTTAGTGGGAGATACTGGTGGCCCACCTTGGTGAGGGACGTGAGGCACTATGTCTCCTCCTGTTCGGTGTGCGCTCAGAGTAAGGCTCCCAGGCACCTGCCTAGAGGGAAATTACAGCCCCTCCCGGTTCCACAACGACCATGGTCCCACCTGGCAGTGGATTTCCTGACCGATCTCCCGCCGTCTCAGGGCAACACTACGATCCTGGTCGTTGTGGACCAGTTCTCTAAGTCCTGCCGTCTGCTTCCGTTACCCGGTCTTCCTACGGCCCTGCAGACCGCGGAAGCCTTATTCACCCACGTCTGCCGGTACTACGGGGTGCCCGAGGATATCGTCTCAGATCGAGGCCCCCAGTTCACGTCCCGAGTGTGGCGGGCGTTTATGGAACGACTGGGGGTTTCGGTCAGTTTGACCTCGGGGTTTCACCCCGAAAGTAATGGGCAGGTAGAAAGGGTAAACCAGGAGGTGGGCAGGTTTCTGCGGTCCTACTGCCAGGACCCGGCCAGGGGAGTGGGCAAGGTTCGTGCCATGGGCCGAAATGGCTCAGAACTCTTTGCGCCACTCCTCTACCAACATGTCACCATTCCAATGTGTGTTGGGTTATCAGCCGGTCCTGGGGCCATGGCATCAGAGCCAGACGGAGGCCCCTGCGGTGGAGGAATGGGTTCAGCGCTCAAGGGAGACCTGGGACGCTGTGCAGGAATCCCTGGAACGAGCCAGGAGCGACAAAAGGCGAGCGCTGACCGGCACCGCAGCGAGGCCCCCGTGTTCACCCCAGGGGAGAGAGTCTGGCTCTCGACCCGGAACCTGCCCCTCCGCCTGCCCTGCCGGAAGCTGGGTCCGCGGTTTGTGGGGCCATTTAAAGTCCTGAGGAGAATAAACGAGGTGTGTTACAGATTACAACTTCCTTCTTATTATCGTATTAACCCCTCATTTCATGTGTCTCTCCTCAGGCCGGTGGTAGCTGGTCCGCTGCAGGAAAATGAGGTACGGGAGGTCCCTCCACCCCCTCTGGACATCGGGGGGGGGGGCCCCGGCGTACACAGTCCGGTCCATCTTGGACTCCAGACGCCGGGCGAGGGGCCTGCAGTACCTCGTGGACTGGGAGGGGTACGGCCCGGAGGAGAGGTGCTGGGTACCGGTGGAGGACATATTGGACCCAGCGCTCATCCGGGAGTTCCACAGCCTCCATCCGGATCGCCCTGCGCCTCGCCCTCCGGGGCGTCCTCGAGGCCGGCGTCGGCGCGCTGCGGGAGCCGCGCATCAGGGGGGGAGTACTGTCACGACACCGACGGATGGTGGCGCCCCTCCTCGGCCGGCGGAGCTCGGCGGTCGTCGTCGCCGGCCTACTAGCTGCTGTCGATCCTTTTTTGTTTCACTTTCTGTTGGTTAGGTCTAGGTAGGCACGCACCTGTTTTGGGTTAGTCATTAGTAGGGGGGGGGGTTATTTAGTTTAGCGTAGGATGTCTGTGTTTGTGGGTGATTATGTTTCTTGTCCGTTTTATGTGCTTGAGGAACGTGTGCTGGTTTTCCTCTGCCTGTGGTTGGTTTCGTTGTGTTCACCACCGCAGAAGTATTTAAGGGCTGCGTCCCTATTTTTTGGCGACCACATCCATTTTTTTGAATAAAGAAGTGTGGTCAAGAATTCTCTGTCTCCTGCGCCTGACTCTACCTCTCCTGCTTTCTTGAGCCAACGTAACAACCATCATTTATTCACATGACTTAAGTTTAATCAAATATTTCAGTTATGTTTATTACGTTTGTTTTATTCGATGACTTTTTCATTCCAAGTCATCATCTCATCTCTATAGAGCTGCTGCCTATGCTCTCTGCCAAAATCACTATTTTAGTAGTTCTTCAAAGTAAATAAGGCATACTTTAATGACCGCTGAAACTATGTCACTTTGATAATGTATTTTCAGGTAGAGATACCTCGCGCAGTTGATCGTGCATTCTTCTCTCTGTTATTTAGCAGGTGTAAAAGAAACACAGACCAGACATGTAAGCGTACAATGGATTGTGGTCATTGTAGTTAATTACCAAGTTTTCTGCTGTAAACTATGTAGAATTTTGGCTTCCTACTACATCGCAGTTTGGGTTTGATCTGACTTATCTCTAGAAAAACTGTGCAATGTCCACATTGAGCTCACAGGAAAAACCTAAACGAAATGGAATAAAAATAATTTTACAGACATCTGTCAATTAGTTGTTTAAAAACAAAAAATATACACCATTTTGGTTAATTACGCGACGAGAAGTTGCCCCCATCCCTTCCAGTAATTGGCCAACTTTTGTACTTTTGTTGTCTGAGTGAGCAATATGCTGTACATTAGCATGACTCTATGTATTTTGAAAGATGAGACATTGAGAATTATAATAAATACAGCTTTGATGTTTAGGGTTAGTCTTACTGGTGTCCTACACATAACGAAAATACATTACAGACAAAAGACTAACATGTAGTGTGTGTGCATCTCTCAGTCACACATGTCAATACAACAATTAGGTCACATGGGGCAGAGGCATTGTGCTGTGAGGTGTTGCTTTATTTGTTTTTTGAAACCAGTTATGCTGTTCACTTGCACTATATAAGATGGAAGGGAGTTCCATGCACTCATAGCTCTGTATAATACTGTACGTTTCTTTGAATTTGTTCTGGACCTGGGGACTGTGAAAAGACCCCTGGTGGCATGTCTGGTGGGGTAAGTGTGTGTGTGTCAGTGCTGTGTGTAAGTTGACTATGCAAACAATTTTGAATTTCCAACACATTGTTTCTTATTAAAAGAAGTGACACAGTCAGTCTTTCCTCAACTCTTAGCCAAGAGAGACTGGCATCTATAGTATTAATATTTGCCCTCCAATTACAATGAAGAGCAAGAAGTGCTGCTCTGTTCTGGGCCAGCTGCAGCTTAACTAGGTCTTTCTTTGCAGCACTTGACCATATGACTGGACAATAATCAAGATAAGGTAAAACTAGAGCCTGCAGGACTTGCTTTGTGGAGCGTGGTGTCAACAAAGCAGAGCATCACTTTATTACGGATGTCATACAAGCAAGCCACTTCACATTCCCATATTATACAACTCATGTAAATGTTTATGATCACTATGTTGGATGTAGTTACAAGATGACATGGCATCATACCCTTGGTTGTTCTGAACAGAATGAGCCTATGTTTGTCTATTGTGAAGAAAATTTGTTGGGGCACACACACTTGAATCACTTATTTTTATGTGCACCAAAATAATGATTTGTTTTCCCTGAATTGCATTGTGAAAGACTAACTGTAAGATAATATTTTATAACTTAGCTAGTCATGTTGGCAATAGAACAAGCTTTCAAAGTATGCCTTGTTTCAGGTTAACTGTTGTGTCCTCACCTTTGGTCTAATAGTTTTTCATAATCTCCAAACTGTTCCCTTTCAGTTGCTACCATGGTTATGCATATGCTTTTCATATTTCTTCTGCAAGAAACATTTAAACTTAGCCCTATCCGTATAGGCCAATTCCCACGGGTTTAAAGGGTTGGACTTAGTAGCTCAAGAATAAATCGTTATCAGTTTGTGTGCAATTGATTAGTATGTATATTTAATCAATCGATCTGTGTGTAATTAAGCAGTATAAATCATTAATTAGCTGTGGTTGGTTCTATGGTACCTGAGCCTAGGTGTGGTATCAAGTGCCAGGTCGTTTTGACCAGGGCATGAAGCTAAGGTATACTGGGCAGGTAGACACACCACAATCGTCTCTGACCTGATGGGACTGGATAGGTAGCCTAGATAATCACTAGCCTGTGCACAGTGGTACCAAACTGGTTGCAATGTCGTCGTTAATGACGATGTAATCCGGTTGTGATGATGTAATTTTAACCACCATATTAAGATATATCCACCTACCAGTATCTGTTTTCTTTACGTTATTTTGGAACTGCCGGTGTTAGGGGGCTAGGGGAAGGGCTTAGTGTTTTTCACATCAAGCTCACTTGTGTTCCATGATACTTTATCTCTGGACAATACTGCATCCTAAAGTCTTCACTTCTCTAGGTCACTTCCAGCCCCTGGAAAAATGAGCTAAGTGTGGTGAACTAAAGGTTCATTTTTAATATTGAATCACTTTGATATATTAACTTCCTTTTACACTGTTGGGGCAGTGGTTTTACACTGCAGGGCTGATTGGCCTACTTTAGCTTACTTGCCTCTTCCTCTCTTTGTCATGTATTGACCACAGAGAAGAGAGACGCAGGACATTTTCTGGGATGTTTTTTTTTCTTTCCTTTTCTTCCCATCCATCCACGATTCACATTACACGCATGGAGAGGAAGTGGTGATAGGCTTCTTCTTCTCTTTTCGCTTGTCAAAGTTCACCTGCCTGACAGACGGCTTTTGAGATTAAAGTTTCCTTGACGACAGAGGGGAGAGGTCAGGAGGGGCTAAAAGAGGCTGATTAAATTTCCCACTTTCTGCATTCCATCAAAGAATAAGTGGCATTTGGTGGGAGGGTCTGGGTCTGTCAACTACTGATTATCTTCCAAATTGCGAACTCATTAATCGGCATGTTGGTAAATACAGTTGAAGACGGAAGTTTACATACACCTTAGCCAAATACATTTAAACTCGGTTTTTCGCAATTCCTGACATTTAATCCCAGTAAAAATTCCCTGTCTTAGGTCAGTTAGGATCACCACTTTATTTTAAGAATGTGAAACATCAGAATAATAGTAGAGAGTGATTTATTTCATCTTTTTATTTATTTCATCACGTTCCCAGTGGGTCAGAAGTTTACATACACTCAATTAGTATTTGGTACCATTGCCTTTAAATTGTTTAACTTGGGGCAAATGTTTCGGGTAGCCTTCCACAAGCTTCCCACAATAAGTTGGTGAATTTTGTCCCATTCCTCCTGACAGAGCTGGTATAACTGAGTCAGGTTTGTAGGCCTCCTTGCTCGCACACGCTTTTTCAGTTCTGCCCACAAACTTTCTATGGGCTTGAGTTCAGAACTTTGTGATGGCCACTCCAATACCTTGACTTTGTCCTTAAGCCATTTCGTCTACAACTTTGGAAGTATGCTTGGGGTCATTGTCCATTTGGAAGACCCATTTGCGACCAAGCTTTAACTTCCTGACTGATGTCTTGAGACGTTGCTTCAATATATCCACGTAATTTTCCTCCTCATGATGCCATCTATTTTGTAAAGTGCACCAGTCCCTCCTGCAACAAAGCACCCCCATAACATGATGCTTCCACCCCCGTGCTTCACGGTTGGGATGGTGTTCTTCAGCTTGCAAGCCTTCCCCTTTTTCCTCTAAACATAACAATGGTCATTATGGCCAAACAGTTCTATTTTTGGTTCATCAGACCAGAGGACATTTCTCCAAAAAGTATGATCTTTGTCCCCATGTGCAGTTGCAAACCATAGTCTGGCTTTTTTATGGCAGGTTTGTAGCAGTGGCTTCTTCCTTGCTGAGCAGCCTTTCAGGTTATGTCGATATAGGACTCGTTTTACTGTGGATATAGATACTTTTGTATCTGTTTCCTCCAGCATCTTCACACGGTCCTTTTGCTGTTGTTCTGGGATTGAGTTGCACTTTTTGCACCAAAGTACGTTCATCTCTAGGAGACAGAAGGCGGAGCTGTGAGGGGAACGGCACCTCCGTACCTTCAGGCTCTGATCAGGCCCTACACCCAAACAAGGGCACTGCGTTCATCCACCTCTGGCCTGCTCGCCTCCCTACCTCTGAGGAAGCACAGTTCCCGCTCAGCCCAGTCAAAACTGTTCGCTGCTCTGGCACCCCAATGGTGGAACAAGCTCCCTCACGACGCCAGGACAGCGGAGTCAATCACCACCTTCCGGAGACACCTGAAACCCCACCTCTTTAAGGAATACCTAGGATAGGATAAAGTAATCCTTCTAACCCCCCCCCCCCCTTAAAAGATTTAGATGCACTATTGTAAAGTGGTTGTTCCACTGGATATCATAACGTGAATGCACCAATTTGTAAGTCGCTCTGGATAAGAGCGTCTGCTAAATGACTTAAATGTAAATGTAATGTAAATGTCTCCTTCCTGAGCGGTATGACGACTGCGTGGTCCCATGGTGTTTATACTGCACACTATTGTTTGTACAGATGAACGTGGTACCTTCAGGTGTTTGGAAATTGCTCCCAAGGATGAACCAGACTTGTGGAGGTCTACATTTTTTTTCTGAGGTCTTGGTTGAATTCTTTTGATTTTCCCATGATGTCAAGCAAAGAGGCACTGAGTTTGAAGGTAGGCCTAGAAATACATCCACAAGTACACCTCCAATTGACTCAAATGGTGTCAATTAGCCAATCAGAAGCTTCTAAAGCCAAGGCATCATTGTGTGGAATGTTACAAGCTGTCTAAAGGCACAGACAACCAAGTGTATGTAAACTTCTGACCCAATGGAATTGTGATACAGTGAAATAATCTGTCTGCAAACAATTGTTGGAAAAATTACTTGTGTCATGCACAAAGTAGATGTCCTAACCGACTTGCCAAAACTATAGTTTGTTAACAAGAAATTTGTGGAGTGGTTGAAAAACAAGTTTTAATGACTCCAACCTAAGTGTATGTAAACTTTCGACTTCAACTGTACATGTACTCTGCCTGATGGCT
The DNA here is from genome assembly GCF_965601325.2 of Salmo salar. Lineage (NCBI taxonomy): Eukaryota > Metazoa > Chordata > Actinopteri > Salmoniformes > Salmonidae > Salmo > Salmo salar. Next base: position 28,322,626 of record NC_138292.1, read on the forward strand.
GTTTTTACAGATCTCTAAATGAGAATTGAAATCTGTGCAGCATACTCCACCTCAAGTGATTCAGCTTGGTGGTACTACTGATGAAGGCAGGAGATGGTGAGACGCTTATCTTCTGTGATTTGCTTTCCAGGAAGGTTCATAGATATGGATAGTGTTCTATATATAGAATTATTATGACAAAGAATAGATTCTTCATGTCTTCTCTAAGCTCTCCCTGAGTTTATGGCCTTTAAATCATGTTTGAGTAATGAAGCACACACATGCTGTCTCTGAGTAAAATAAAAAAACTGAGGGAATTTGAGCTGTTTAGGGTGAACTTAATCATTGCTGACATGGTCACAAACTAGTTGGTATCTCTGTAGACAAACGGTCAGGCAGCGAAACACGCACTGCACCGTCAGCCAGCCCGCTCAGTACTATGGAACTGTCTGTGGAACATGTTCTACATATTAAAATGAGCCAAGACGTGACTTGCAAGATAGTTCCGCTTTCTCATTCACCCACACAGACACACACACTCACGTGGTAGGCACACAGACACACATTCATGCATGCAGTAGGTGCGCACGCACACACACACACACACACGGCTGACACACACACACACACACAGACCCTTACAATGCGCACACACACACCACGTCACGCATCCTATAAGCTCGTTGGTTTACTCCCCTGCTCTATCGACATGCTAGAGCACGTGTTTAGCTAATTGCTCAGTATCTGTTTACATTTGTTTAGAAAGTGGTAACCACAAGGGGAAAAACTCAATTTGAATGCAGCAAATTCCCCAATCATATCTAGCAAACCCAATAGATGGTGAACGCACCAGCGCAGAGCTCACACAGAGCAAGAGACTGAGTGGGTGAGCGAGCCACATGAAAGGGAAGAGAAGAGGGAGAGAAAGGAGGGGTGTGGATGTACAACCACAGTGTCAGCGGGAGCTAAGAGAGGGGGGCTGGGGGGGTACAGACGTGACCGTGTCCCAAAAGTGCGGTGAAGAAAGGAGAAGAGCTGCTGCCTTTGAGATGGAAATGGCTGTGAAGGTAGAGAGGGCGTCAGAGGGCTGGATGAAAAATTCAGAAGGGCCTTTTGAGTCTTGATGGGCATTCACTCTGAGAAAAAGAGGGGGAGAGGGAGAAAGTGAGAGAGAGAGGATGGACAGGCACTGACAGGGAGTTCGTTTTTCATCTATATGATTTTTACTCTCATTCCAGTGTTACAGGGAGGGGAGGATGATACAATCTGGTCCTTCTACTTGACAGACAAGGCCTACTTCACACACTAGCTCAGACTGGAAGGTTAATTGGTTAAGACCTATACAATCTTGTTGGGATTTTACATATTAACTTCACTGATATAACCATATTCAGTGGTTCCTCATACTGTAAAGGGCTTTGTGACAAATGTTGCTGTAAACATGGCTACATAAATACATAATGTTTATTGATTGATAAATTAATTAATATCCATTCTTGTTTTTCTACTCTTACCATTTTTATTCTCCAAATAGTTTGTCTAAATGTGGGACTTGAGTACACAGTGCAGTGGTCCAGTCCTTTTTCCCTTCCTGCTCCATCTGATTCAGACATGTTAACCCCAGCTCCCAGTGGGTCAGTTGACTGCATTTCATTAGGGATTAGGAATGGGCCTGTTTCCTGAAACCAGGAGTGGGGAGTGATAATAGTGTCAGTGTCAGCACCACTGACCAGTCTTTGCTCATTCTGTGAGGACAGAAAGATGTGACAAACAGAAATGCATGTGGCCACCGGGAGGCTGCACGCACCTATGAGATTGGATGATTTCACACTCTAACCAATCCTGTTAGAGATAGCTGGATGTACTATAGATTGATGTAGGAAAGTGGACTGACAGAGTAAGGGCTCAGATGTGTGTAGGACAGTGGACTGACAGAATAAGGGCTCAGATGGGTGTAGGACAGTGGACTGACAGAATAAGGGCTCAGATGGGTGTAGGACAGTGGACTGACTGAGTGTAAGGGCTCAGATGGGTGTAGGACAGTTGACTGACAGAATAAGGGTTCAGATGGGTGTAGGACAGTGGACTGACTGAGAAAAGGGCTCAGATGGGTGTAGGACAGTGGACTGACAGAATAAGGGTTCAGATGGGTGTAGGACAGTGGACTGACTGAGAATAAGGGCTCAGATGGGTGTAGGACAGTGGACTGACAGAGTAAGGGCTCAGATGGGTGTAGGACAGTGGACTGACAGAGTAAGGGCTCAGATGGGTGTAGGACAGTGGACTGGGTGGGTGGTGAGATAGAAGAGCATGATGTACAACACACTGACATGCTGCTGTCCAGGAGGGTTCAACATTACAGAACACACTATTGTGTAGAACAGATAGGGGTAATTCAAGTACAATAGGGAAGGATGTTAACTATGTTTATTAACGTTTCTACCTCTAGCTTTCGGAATGTTTGACCTACCTGAATACACACCACCAGAGGAGGCTGGTGGGAGGAGCTTTTGGTATTTTATTAGGATCCCCATTAGCTGTTGCAAAAGCAGCAGCTACACTTCCTGGGGTCCACACAAAACATGAAACATAATACAGAATGACATAATATAAAACGTCAATAAAGAACAGCTCAGACAGAACTACATTAAAAAAATGAAAAGGCACACGTGGCCTACATATCAATGCATACACACAAACTATCTAGGTCAAATAAGTCGCGTTGTGCCGCGAGGTGTTGCTTTATCTGTTTTTTTGAAACCAGGTTTGCTGTTTATTTGAGCAGTATGAGATGGATGGAAGTTCCATGCAATTAGGGCTCTAAATAATACTGTACGCTTTCTTGAATTTGTTCTGGATTTGGGGACTGTGAAAGACCCCTGGTGGCATGTCTCGTGGGATAAGTTGTGTGTCAGAGCTGTGTGTAAGTTGACTATGCAAACAATTTTGGGATTTAACACATTGATTTTTCTTTATAAAAAGAAGTCAATCTGTCCTCAACTCTTAGCCAAGAGAGACTGGCATGCATAGTATTTATATCAGCCCTCTGATTACAATTAAGAGCAAAACATGCCACTCTGTTCTGGGCCAGCTGCAGCTTAACTAGGTCTTTCCTTGCAGCACTGGACCGCACGACTGGACAATAATCAAGATTAGACAAAACTAGAGCCTGCAGAGTGTGGTGTCAAAAAAGCAGAGCATAGAAAAGAGTAGAGGGCCTAGAGAGCTGCCCTGCGGTACACCACACTTTACATATTTGACATTAGAGAAGCTTAAAGAAAACCATTTGAGTTCTATTAGATAGATTGCCATATCGTGGATTCAGAGCTGAGGTTGAAAAGCCATAACACATACATTTTTTTCAACAACAAGTTATGGTCAATAATATCAAAGGCTGCTCTGAAATCTAACAGTACAGCTCCCACAATCTTCTTATAATCAATTTATTTCAACCAATCATCAGTCATTTGTGTCAGTGCAGTACATGTTGAGTGGCCTTCTCTATAAGTGTGCTGAAAGTCTATTGTTAATTTGTTTACAGAGAAATAGCATTGTATTTGGTCAAACACAATTTCTTCCAACAGTTTGCTAAGAGCTGGCAGCAAGCTGATAGGTTTGCTGTTAGAACCAGTAAAGGCTGCTTTACCGCTCTTGGGTAGTGGAATTACTTTGGCTTCCCTCCAGGCCTGAGGACAAAGACTTTCCTCACGGCTCAGATTAAAAATATGACAGATAGGAGTGGCTATAGAGTCAGCTATCATCCTCAGTAGCTTTCCATCGAAGTTGTCAATGCCAGGAGGTTTGTCATTATTGATTGATAACAAAAAATCACATCATTTATCGATTTGCAGTAAGTAAGCCAGTCAGATGTGCAGCCAGACTTATTAGCCACTCCCTTTGCCCCATCTCTTTCAACCATACAGTTTTTCAATTCCTCATCAATCCATGGAGCCTTAACAGTTCTAACAGTCAGTTTCTTAACAGGTGCGTGTTCATCAATAATTGGAAGAAGCAAATTCATAAATTCATCAAGTGTAGTGTCTGGATGCTCCTCATTAATCACATCAGACCAACAAATATTTTTAACATCATCCACATAAGTCACAGCAAAATCTTTTGTATGATCTCTTATACACTATTTTAGGCCCAGCTGTTGGAACTTTGGCTTTCCTGGACATAGCCACTATATTGTGATCACTGCATCCAATGGGTACGGATACAGCTTTAGAACAAAGTTCTACAGTATTAGTAAAAATGTGATTGATACATGTGGATGATCTTGTTCCTGTAGTGTTTGTAAACACCATGGTACAGTGGTTCGTCCTTTAAAAGTTGTAGCTTACTGCAGCACAGCTTGCGTGGTGCCTCAGAATTCTGTGGCACGTTATTTAAGTGCCAACCACTGGTACAATTAGTGCTAGTTTGATTAATACTATGGTGTTTCTATTCCAAGAAAAATGCACTGTACAATGTGACGGTCGGGAGTAGGCTACAGTACTTGGCTATTTAGCTAAAGAATCCCCGTGTCGTGCGGGCACGAGGGAGCCCGGGGTTCAATTCCCTGACTGGGAGGAAGGAGTAGTCTGTCCTTGTAAATAAGAATTTGTTATTAACTGACTTGCCTAGTTTAATAAAGGTTACACTAATAGCATAATATTTCTACACCCTGCGGGACAGGTACAGGATGGCAACAACAACTGCCCGAGTTACACCAGGAACGCACTATCCCTCCATCAGTGCTCAGACTGTCCGCAATAGGCTGAGAGAGGCCGGACTGAGGGCTTGTAGGCCTGTTGCAACAACGTCGCCTATGGGCACAAACCCACCGTCACTGCACCAGACAGGACTGCTCTTCACTGACGAGTTGCGGCTTTGTCTCACCAGGGGTGATGGTCGGATTCGCGTTTATCATCGAGGGAATGAGCGTTACACCGAGGCCTGTACTCTGGAGCTGTATTGATTTGGAGGTGGAGGGTCCGTCATGGTCTGGGGCAGTGTGTCCACAGCATCATTGGACTGAGCTTGTTGTCATTGCAGGCAATCTCAACGCTGTGCGTTACAGGGAAGACATCCTCCTCCCTCATGTTGTACCCTTCCTGCAGGCTCGTGTGTGTGTGTGTGTGTGTGTGTGTGTGTGTGTGTGTGTGTGTGTGTGTGTGTACACTGCTCAAAAAATAAAGGGAACACTAAAATAACACATCCTAGATCTGCATGAATGAAGTAATCTTATTAAATACTTTTTTCTTTACATAGTTGAATGTGCTGACAACAAAATCACACAAAAAGAATCAATGGAAATCCAATTTATCAACCCATGGAGGTCTGGATTTGGAGTCACACTCAAAATTAAAGTGGAAAACCACACGACAGGCTGATCCAACTTTAATGTAATGTCCTTAAAACAAGTCAAAATGAGGCTCAGTAGTGTGTGTGGCCTCCACGTGCCTGTATTACATTTACATTTACGTCATTTAGCAGACGCTCTTATCCAGAGCGACTTACAAATTGGTGCATTCACCTTATGATATCCAGTGGAACAACCACTTTACAATAGTACATCTATATTTTTTTTTTTGGGGGGGGGGGGGTAGAAGGATTACTTTATCCTATCCCAGGTATTCCTTAAAGAGGTGGGGTTTCAGGTGTATCCGGAAGGTGGTGATTGACTCCACTGTCCTGGCGTCGTGAGGGAGCTTGTTCCACCATTGAGGTGCCAGAGCAGCGAACAGTTTTGACTGGGCTGAGCGGGAACTGTGCTTCCGCAGAGGTAGGGAGGCGAGCAGGCCAGAGGTGGATGAACGCAGTGCCCTTGTTTGGGTGCAGGGACTGATCAGAGCCTGAAGGTACGGAGGTGCCGTTCCCCTCACAGCTCTGTAGGCAAGCACCATGGTCTTGTAGCAGATGCGAGCTTCAACTGGAAGCCAGTGGAGTGTGCGGAGGAGCGGGGTGACGTGCGAGAACTTGGGAGGTTGAACACCAGACGGGCTGCGGCGTTCTGGATGAGTTGTAGGGGTTTATCGGCACAGGCAGGGAGCCCCACCAGCAGCGCGTTGCAGTAATCCAGACGGGAGATGACAAGTGCCTGGATTAGGACCTGCGCCGCTTCCTGTGTAAGGCAGGGTCGTACTCTGCGAATGTTGTAGAGCCTGAACCTACAGGATCGGGTCACCGACTTGATGTTAGCTGAGAACGACAGGGTGTTGTCCAGGGTCACGCCAAGGCTCTTAGCACTCTGGCAGGAGGACACAATGGAGTTGTCAACCGTGATGGCGAGATCATGGAACGGCAGGAGGAAGAGCAGCTCCGTCTTGCCGAGGTTCAGCATGAGGTGGTGATCCGTCATCCACACTGATATGTCTGCCAGACATGCAGAGATGCGATTCGCCACCTGGTTATCAGAAGGGGGAAAGGAGAAGATTAATTGTGTGTTGTCTGCGTAGCAATGATAGGAGAGACCATGTGAGGATATGACAGAGCCAAGTAACTTGGTGTATAGCGAGAATAGGAGAGGGCCTAGAACTGATCCCTGGGGGACACCAGTGGTGAGAGCACGTGGTGCGGAGACGGATTCTCGCCACGCCACCTGATAGGAGCGACCTGTCAGGTAGAACGCAATCCAAGAGTGAGCCGCGCCGGAGATGCCCAACTCGGAGAGGGTGGAGAGGAGAATCTGATGGTTCACAGTATCAAAGGCAGCAGATAGGTCTAGAAGGATGAGAGCAGAGGAGAGAGAGTTAGCTTTAGCAGTGCGGAGAGCCTCCGTGACACAGAGAAGAGCGGTCTCAGTTGAATGGCCAGTCTTAACCTGACCTCCCAACAACGCCTGGGCATGCTCCTGATGAGGTGGCGGATGGTCTCCTGAGGGATCTCCTCCCAGACCTGGACTAAAGCATCCGCCAACTCCTGGACAGTCTGTGGTGCAATGTGGCGTTGGTGGATGGAGCGAGACATGATGTCCCAGATGTGCTCAATTGGATTCAGGTCTGGGGAACGGGCGGGCCAGTCCATAGCATCAATGCCTTCCTCTTGCAGGAACTGCTGACACACTCCAGCCACATGAGGTCTAGCATTGTCTTGCATTAGGAGGAACCCAGGGCCAACCGCACCAGCATATGGTCTCACAAGGAGTCTGAGGATCTCATCTCGGTACCTAATGGCAGTCAGGCTACCTCTGGCGAGCACATGGAGGGCTGTGCGGCCCCCCAAAGAAATGCCACCCCACACCATGACTGACCCACCGCCAAACCGGTCATGCTGGAGGATGTTGCAGGCAGCAGAACGTTCTCCACGGCGTCTCCAGACTCTGTCACGTCTGTCACATGTGCTCAGTGTGAACCTGCTTTCATCTGTGAAGAGCACAGGGCGCCAGTGGCGAATTTGCCAATCTTGGTGTTCTCTGGCAAATGCCAAACGTCCTGCACGGTGTTGGGCTGTAAGCACAACCCCCACCTGTGGATGTCGGGCCCTCATACCACCCTCATGGAGTCTGTTTCTGACCGTTTGAGCAGACACATGCATATTTGTGGCCTGCTGGAGGTCATTTTGCAGGGCTCTGGCAGTGCTCCTCCTGCTCCTCCTTGCACAAAGGCGGAGGTAGCGGTCCTGCTGCTGGGTTGTTGCCCTCTTACGGCCTCCTCCACGTCTCCTGATGTACTGGCCTGTCTCCTGGTAGCACCTCCATGCTCTGGACACTACGCTGACAGACACAGCAAACCTTCTTGCCACAGCTCGCATTGATGTGCCATCCTGGATGAGCTGCACTACCTGAGCCACTTGTGTGGGTTGTAGACTCCGTCTCATGCTACCACTAGAGTGAAAGCACCGCCAGCATTCAAAAGTGACCAAAACATCAGCCAGGAAGCATAGGAACTGAGAAGTGGTCTGTGGTCACCACCTGCAGAACCACTCCTTTATTGGTGGTGTCTTGCTAATTGCCTATAATTTCCACCTGTTGTCTATTCCATTTGCACAACAGCATGTGAAATTTATTGTCAATCAGTGTTGCTTCCTAAGTGGACAGTTTGATTTCACAGAAGCGTGATTGACTTGGAGTTACATTGTGTTGTTTAAGTGTTCCCTTTATTTTTTTGAGCAATATATATATATATATATATATATATATATATATATATATATATATATATATATTGTGGCAAACCTCTTCAAAGCTAGGAGCGTTTGTCACAAATTAAGTTGGAAACTGTCACCAAAGTCAGCCCAGAATTAAAGTTCTTTCGAACATGACATTACCTGTATGTTTGTTTCTCTGTCCTGGTCCACCCAGGCCGCAGGTAAGGTCAAGGATAGCAGGGTTCGGTACACAAATCTGGTTCTCGGTAGGTCCAGGTCTAAACGCCAACAGGTAAGTCCAAAACAGTCCAGCTCGTACACGGTAAATCCAGCCAATGTAGATTGTCTCTTTCTCTATGGTTCATAGATCCTTCCCGCCCTCTCTCTCTCTTCCTGGTTTTTCTTGACCCTTTATCTGTGGGTTGGCTCCACCTTCTGAGGGTTCCCCTTGCTTCTGGGAATTGTAGATTTGGCAGTTGGCCATTTTGTGATCTGTAGTTCTGATCGGGGTGGCCATTTTAGTGATCGGGCAGAGCCCGTTTATTAGTTCTGCCCTCACATATCTGCCATTTATCACTCGACCCCCTTCTTTGCCACTATATATATATATATATATATATATATATATATATATATATATATAGAGAGAGAGAGAGATAAACATTTCTGTCTCTTCGATAGATGATATAGCCTTGTATCGCTACTGCTGTATCATCAAATGAATTATCTAAGTGATTCTCAGAAATGGCTAATATATGAATTTTATCTGATGTTAGCAAGTTATAGATTTCATGAACCTTATTTCTAAGGCTACATATATTAATATGGGCTATTTTCAGCCCTTTCCTTGGTAGCTTATCAGAGATGAGCAAACAAAGCAAGAGAAAAAAAGAGAGCAAGAGATAAATATATACATCCAGCAGTCCATTAAACAATTTGTGTGTGTATGAGAGCTGTGTGGTTGAAGCTATGAACCCATAGGCTAGGCTCTCTCATCTCTTCCATTTACATTTACATTTTAGTCATTTAGCAGATGCTCTTATCCAGAACAACTTACAGTAGTGAATGGATACATTTCATACATTTTTTCTCCGTACTGGTCTCCCGTGAGGGAGGGTGGACAATGAGCCTGTCATAGCGGATGTAAGCAATGTCCCCATGCGCTCTGGCAGCTTTCATGACTGGGATCAGATCTTTCATCTTCTGGCACACAGCTTCAGGATAGTCCTTGTTGAGGAAGATATAAGTTCCTCTCAAGTTCTTGGCTCTTTCCAGAACCGCTACCTTGTGCTTGAACCTCGGGAACTTGACCACTATTAGCCTGGGCCTGTCACCTGGGCCGGTGGTGGGTTTTCGTGGGCCGGTGGTGGGTAAGTCTCTTTTTGTTAGTTTAAAAGAACCTTCACGTTTGATAGAAAGACACCATTGTCCTCAACGGTACTCCCACCGGCTTTGGTCTTTGTCATGGTTGCTAGCGAACGTAGGTTATGCTGTTACTCCTCGCAGTTCCAGACAGGGCACGTCACAGGGAATATTGAAAACAACAAACAGCAGGGATCTAGACACAACTAGAACTAGACACAAACCCGGGACAATCCGCTGTCCCAGCCACAATGGCTAACCGCATCACGGGCTGCGTTCAAGAACCCCGCTAGCTTGATATGCAGCTAGGTAGCAGCTAGGCTAGCTGCGACGCCAAATAGCTCCTCAGACCCGTCCTTGGTCGGCAGGATCACTGGAAAGACAAGTAGTCCCAGCAACTGATGCCAACTGTGTCGTGTGAGCCAAACTAAGAAGCTAGCTAGCTACCAAGAACTTTCCAATACACTTTCAAACAACAAACTTTCCAAACAAACAAAACCAAGCTCTTCCTTGTTCCGCGTTCAACAGGAAGTGACGTGAGGGAGGGAGGATTACATTTGGGAAGGACAGGCTCATTCTAATGGCTGACATTGAATTAATTAAACGGTATAAAACATATGGAAATCACTTTTGACTTAGTTCCATTTATTTCATTCTAGCCATTATGAGTTTGCTCTCCTGTAGCTCCTCCCACCAGCCTCCTCTGCACAGCAGTCTGGGACTGGACTCCTGCCAGGCAGAAGCCCTGCTGCTCTCCCATGGAGCAGAGGTTTCCCAGGCAGGCCTCTTTTCATCCATCCACAGCTTGTTGGTTCACCAGCAAGGAGTGTGTTGTTTCATGACACTTTAATCTTCACTGACCCCAGTCTCCATATTGGCCCTAGCTTACAATAAGCTCTGTGTGTGATATCTTTCCCAGCAGACAGTAAAGAAGGACGGGTTAGGGGGGGATTGGAGGTGTGCCCTGTCGTAAGGTAGAGCTGCCAATTAAACCTGCCTTTCTGCTCATAACAAACCAAGCAGCAGCAGTAACGAGGAAGAGTCTAATTAGCAGGTCAAGATCGGTGATAACACATCTGGCAACCGGAGCCAAGCATCTCTCGCTGAGCGGGATGGGAAGACATCTGTGGTTGACCTGCCCAGTGTAGTAGCCATGTGAACCCCACAGCTGTGTTTGTGTGTGTGTGTGTGTGTGTGTGTGTGTGTGTGTGTGTGTCCAGTTTAGTAGGGATCCCTGAAGCTGCCGCAGGCGGGGTGGTACTGGTGGTTCCAGCCAGAACCAGCTGTCAGTTCAAACCTGACATGAATAGCCTCCAGTTGTGTCTGTCTATCAGTCCGTTTGTGTGTGTATGTCTGTGTGACTTTGTTTTTCTTTCTGTGCATGCATGGGTGCAACTTTGGTTTTAGAAGTGTGGGGGGTCCTCCCTCAGACTTTGGGGGGGGTTTATCTAAAACTCATTTCCTATATTTGTACTAGGGCTGTCCCCAAATAAAAATAATCTTGGTCGACCAAAATGTGTATTTTCTTTTGTCTGATGCTTTAAGCATGCTTTTTGATTAAATAACTAAGACACACAAATGACTGAAGAGGGAGCCAGAGATCAAGATAGCCTAACCAGAAGAAGAAAAAAAACTGTTCCCTGTCCTCCTACCGCTGCTGCTGGTCTTCGCAGATTCTGCCATTATGCTCCTGAACTTGCCGGTAATGGGCAACACCAGCGGTCGGCAACCTTATCCATTTGGAGTGCCAATTTATCTTACCATTTCTACCAATCTGCATGCTAGTTATGATTTTCATGTGCACATATTCATGGAGCAGTTTCAGTTCATTTATAATAGTCTTTGTATCTCATAATCATTGTCTGTGGTTAATCTACATTATATCTAAAGGAAAATTATACCAGTCTAAAAGTAACTTTTATTGCCATTGCAAACTATGTAAAAATAGCCTACATAAAGCCAACACAAAAACATTGCAGCCTGCAGGTAGAAAATATCCTGATATAAAATAAATATCCTATAAATCACATTGACTACGCATGGCCTGTCTGCAACAGACTTGATACCTATCAACTGGGTCGCCCCAAAACTTGTGCTAGCAAACTTGAGACATTGTATAAAACATTCTGGACCCCCAGAATTTCCCACGCCAATGAACTTGGGACAGACACAGCTGTAGGCTATTTGTGCAAGGGATAAGAAGTAATCGAGTATTTTATGACATTTCTACTGGATCAGAGCATTACATTTTTCCCTTTCATGCCAATTGGTTATTGAAAGGGAGAGATGGAAATATTGTTCAAATGCTTTCAGGAACTTTTGTCATTCTCAATTGATTCTAAAAACAGACTTTGTTTACTTGCTGTTTGAGGTGAAGAAAAATTACTTTGAGAGGCTCCACATCTCATTAGTGGTGCTAAATTAAGACAATCAGAAATACTATCAGACAACCCCAAATGGGCTCATTTATAGGCCTACATTTGTGCGCAGGCCAGGTAGACTAGTCCTACTTCTATATGCGTAATCAGGTGCGCGTTCTTATTCAACATTGACGGAAGCGTTTCAAAGAGACAATTATTAAATTGACAAAACCCGAAAATGGAATGAAATAAACTAAAACCTGTTTCTCACAAGTGTAGCATAGGTTGTGATTTCTGCAAAACACATGTCCACTCTGACAAGGAGAACGGTAAATGACTGTAATAATAATATATTGAATGTATTAAAATAAATTACCGTAACCAAATAAACATTGCAGATCAGGGATGTTGGGAATTAATGCTAATTGTAGTCTACTACTGGTGATATACAGTACCAGTCAAATGTTTGGACACACCTACTCATTCCAGGATTTTTATTATTTTTACATTGTAGAATAATAGTGAAGACATCAAAACTATGAAATAACACATATGGGATCATGTAGTAACCAAAAAGTACTAAACAAATATATATTTTATATTTGAGATTCTTCATTGTAGCCACGCTTTGCCTTGATGACAGCTTTGCACACGCTTGGCATTCTCTCAGAATGTACCCATAGGCGCAAAGCAGAAAGTAAAATATGTGCTCAAATGTGTGCTGTGATTTGTTGATTCAACTGACATTACAAAAAATACAGTCCATTGCATAAGCCACATCAGCTCACATATTTTGAATGCAATTTTACATTACCATGGAAATTATAACATCACAATACCAGGTAGCCATAGTCCCAGTCGGTATTAGATAGATGGAACGTGACGGTCCTGCCCGCCTGTGGGGGAAAACAACCTGTGGTTACCCCATTTGGCTCACAGGAAGAACTTCACCTTTTTCAAACAAAATGTTCTTGTTGTCTGCTTGTTTTAGTCAATTACAAAACTACCCAGAAAAAATATATATAAATGCAACATGCAACAATTTCAAAGATTTTACTGAGTTACAGTTCATATAAGGAAATCAGTCAATTTAAATAAATGTATTAGGCCCTAATCTATGGATTTCACATGACTGTCGATCCAGAGTGTCCCAAACATGCTCAATTGGGGACGTCTGGTGAGTATGCAGGCCATAGAAGAACTGGGACATTTTCAGCTTCCAGGAATTGTGTACAGATCCTTGTGACATGGGGCCGTGCATCATCATGCTAAAACATGAGGTGATGGCGACAGATGAATGGCAGGGCAATGGGCCTCAGGATCTCGTCACGGTATCTCTGTGCATTCAAATTGCCTTCGCTAAAATGCAATTGTGTTCGGTATCCATAGCTAATACCTGCCCATACCATAATACTACCGCCACCATGGGACACTGTTTACAACGTTGACATCAGCAAACCGCTCACCCACACGACACCATACATGCCTTCTGCCCGGTACAGTTGAAACTGGTATTCATCCGTGAAGAGCCATCGAGGGTGGACATTTGCCCACTGAAGTCGATTACAACGCCTAACTGCAGTCAGGTCAAGACGACGAGCATGCAGATGAGCTTCCTTGAGACGGTTTCTGACAGTGTCTTCAGTTGTGCAAAACCACAGTTTCATCAGCTCTCTGGGTGGCTGGTCTCAGATGATCCTGCAGGTGAAAAAGTTTGTTGTGGAGTTCCTGGGCTGGCATGGTAACGTGTGGTCTGTGGTTGTGAGGCCGGTTGAATGTACTGTCAAATTCTCTAAAACGGCGTTGGAGGCGGCTTATGGTAAAAAAATATATATTATCTGGCAACAGCTCTTGTGGACATTCCTGCAGTCAGCATGCCAATTGCACGCTCCCTCAAAACTTGAGACGTCTGTGGCATTATGTTGTGACAAAACTGCCCATTTTAGAGTGGCCTTTTATTGTCCCCAGTACAAGGTGCACCTATGTAATGATCATGCTGTTTAATCAGCTTCTTGATAAGCCACACCTGTCAGGTGGATGGATTATGTTGGCAAAGGAGAAATGCTCACTAACAGGGATGTAAACAAATTTGTTCACAAAATTTGAGCGAAATAAGTGGAACATTTCTGTGATGTTTTATTTCAGCTCATGAAACATGGGACCAACACTTTACATGTTGTGTTTGTTCAGTGTACAATTAAGAAAAGTACAACATGTCTGAAGATTACTTTTCAACATTGCCTGCTCCCGAGCGTTCTCACTACTTAGAAAATCGTAATATTGTAGGGCTTCCCAAATGCCCCTTTTTATGACTGTGCTAGCAGCCACCTGAGTGAGTGTTAGCTAGCTACCGTCAGGGACATTAAGCTAGCTTAGACCAACAACACAAATGGACTATACAGCTACATGTAGTGAGGAGTTACAAATGGACTACACTAAACGAGTTAAATGTCTTACCTGGGATGAAATGTATTACACACACACCCACATTTCCTACTCTCCCACACCAAATAGCCTGAAGCCACAGGGCTCTTTTCACAGGCTCTATTTCCCTACATGGGAGCATTGCAAACCGTAGGTTGGGATTTTTACTTAGGTAGCCCTGTTTTCACATGTCCTTTGTGGGAAGTTGTTTTTGCATAGCTGTGTGTAGCCTGCAATACTGTGTGTTTGTTCGTTCGTTTTCTTGTTTTGTTTCGTTACGTGTTCAATAAAAGTTAAAATGAGCACTCAACCCGCTGCGCCTTGGTCCAGTATATACGACGACTGTTACAGGGTCAACGGAAAGAATATATGTTTTCCCCAATTTCTGGGAGTGGGTGAGGAAAATTCCTAATTATTATGTGAATATCAACTTGGACTATTGCGAGTGTAGGCTACCCATGAGTTTACCAGTCAAATTGCCAGGTTTAGAGTTTCCAAGCATGTTCTATTCATTCTATTTTCTGTGTCTGCTGCTGCTGCTGCATTGTGGGGTGTGTTGCCTAGGCAACTGAAGTCTAATTTGCTTGTTTCAGCAAGGAGCAACAAAGTTTCATCACGTTGTTAAGAGTCCATGTAATGGCTGAAACGGACTCAACCACACAAATGCCCCGCCCTCCCGTATTCAGCCTCATTCCACGCACAGAAGTTATATTATTCTATATTCTTTAAACATTTATGACAGTTCTTTTCATGACGGTCTTCATCCATAACCTTTGCGGTTATACAGTAATTATTCCAGCCCTAGTCTTACCTTGAAAATTAAAATAATTGCATGAGTCCTGGTGGCAATCACTGTTCTGAGAGATGTAGCAGGAGTTGATGAGAGAGAGCTGGAAAGAGAGGGAGGGATAGGGAATAGATTAGGCTAGAGGAATAGGCGCATCAACAATGAGGGAATGCTGGAGTGAAGCGAGGGAGGAGGGGAAGAGAGGTAATGGGGGGTGCAGCAGCTAGAGCCGTTAGAGGAGATAAAGATAAGATCATTCAGACAATCAGCCGAGGCCTCAGGACAATCATCACATCTCATCTGTTTTCAAGAGCTATTCTGTCTTTTATTGAACTGTTGTGACTCAGTCAGGGAGGCAGTCTCTGGGGGCTTTAACACTCGCTGTGCCACACTCTCACACCATTCTCGTTTCCAGGGATAAATAATGGCGAGAAACCGGTACATTATAATACATTATTTATATGAACAGCGTGACGTGAAATTGAACTGTTACATTCTATTTTGTGTCCATCTCTGGCTTTTCTGTGGCCTGCTCTGCTATCTGCATGATCAATCATCAGCGCTCAGTGTGTGATTGTGTGTGTGCTGTTGTAGCCTACCGTAGGCCTATTTACTTACACAAAGTCGCCATAAATTCAAAGCGCTGCGTGCAATGGGTTCTCCTACCATTCCATTGCAAACAACAAGTGGGCCTGCCGGCTATACAGATCAGCGCCCCAAAAAATGGCCATTGCCTACCCTCCCCAAGAATCCCACAACTTATTACAACTGGTGAGAGGATATGCAGAGAAAGAGAAGGGTAAATAAGCGGAAATGCAAACATTCAAAATATGCACGTGCGATGTATCAACTCTCTGGCTTCATTCATACATTAAACCAGTCAACGCTAGCAGCCTACCGTATTTACTCATCATAAAGTCCCCAATAGAAAACATCCCTTAGGCTGCATGGCTTCTATAAATGTAATTGCTTACTATATGTGCAGGCTACATGCAACCTCTCGACGCCGTTACGGTACACAATCTCAATGTCACATTCAAATCTCGACTAACGTGGCACTGGCAGAGGTTGAAATATAAACGGTTGCTAATCACAAAACGGCAGATACTCCGTTCACAAAAGCGCTTGAGGAAATCGACATTTGTACGATTGTTTTATGATGTTATGATTACAAAAGCGGGCACACGGTGGGCTACTGGTCAGATTTGCTGACCTATCCATGGTGCTGAATCTGCGCTAGCCTAGGCCTGTTTGTTTAGAGCTGATGTTCCATTTGACAATCACCACAATAAGCAGGTTATAATGAAGTAAAAACACCTACAACCTTCCCAAATCCCCCTGATAGCCAGGTACAAGGGCGAGAAAATGCTGAGGTATTCTAAAACAAATGTAGACCTGGACCTCATAATATTTGAACAGTTGGCCAAAAGTGCTTCATTGGCCTAGGCTACCTTAAAGGGGAATTTTACCCTAAATCCATTTTAATGTGTATTGCTAGTCAATCCACCATGCATACGGTCTCGAAATATCATCATTTATCGTACGGCTGCATCTTAGATTTCGAAACACCCCGTCTGTCAAAAAGTCAAATTGCGTCACCATGCGAGACTTTGCACTTCCACCCTGCTCTTCTTTGCCAGTGACTCCCAGAAAGCAGCACGTTCTAGCTGACTCTCTTGGGATGTTCAACCATCGGTGGACGTGTAATTCAAATGATTTGCTGAGATGTTTACTAGAGCCCTGCCTGAGCCCTACCTATGTCTGCAATGTTCAGGCCCTACCCTACCCAGGCCCGATTGCTTTTGCCCAAAACCCGAAATTAGAAATAACTTTGTTCGTTATTAAATCCATTAGCTGCTCCTCTCCGTCTGTCACTTGCTCGCTGTGCATGAGCTCTGCTCATGGTGGCTCTGGATGTCTGTGTATATAGCAAACAGCTCCTCTTGGGCTGCTCTGCTCAATGACGAGACATGAGAGAGCACAGAGCATAGCTATTAGCTACTTTTCGTCACGCTAAACTCTGACAACTTAATGAACATTATTATTTTCTGCGAAATAATCTCAACTGTTTTATATTTGAAGCAGTTTTGACACCTATGTGTTGAACCAAGTCCACCCACTGCTCACTCAATCCAGTTAGAGGGGAATGTTGGGAGTTGTACGAATGTACTCAAATGGGCAATTGGGAACATCAGGAATGATCAGGACATTCAAAGCTAGAAATCTAGACTCATTGTTTTGAAAAATATTTTGTGAATTTGTCTACTATGGACTACTGAAAACAACAAAACCAATGGATTACCTCGGTAAAATAGTCATCTAAAACTAGGCTACGTTAGATTCATGTGTGTATTTCTCCATTTACAGTGGTATAATCATGCCAGTTTTATTTTCGCAGGTATTATATGCTTTTAAATAGCACTTCTGGTTTCAACTGGAATACCGGGATACTGGTAATTTCTTGCAATTTTCTCAGGAAGGAAACTTGGTAAATTCTCTGGAAAATATTAAACCCTAGTACACTCTCTCTCTCTCTCACACACACACACACTAGAAAGATAAAGGTCTAGAGCACCCTGGGGTTGTAGGTCCTCTGTTGAAGTAGTTATGGATTTTACTCACGTCACTTGTACTTGTATGCTGTTAGGGTTTATTTTGCTCCTGTGATGCTCCTTTTCTCTCTGCTCAACAACAAGCTGAGCTGGTCTCCTGTGGGCCCTTAACCATGCAGGTTAAGTAAAGGACACACACACACACACACACACACACACACACACACACACACACACACACACACACACACACACACACACACACACACACACACACACACACACACACACACACACACACACACACACACACACACATTACAATATGAATTAATGCTGAGGTCCTGGGGTTACAAATTGTCCTTTCCACCTGATAGCTACCAGAATCTGAACAGATATGGTTGTTGCAGTCTGGAAAAACACACACAGCCACTTGTCAGTCCTGTTGCGTCGCAGCTCGGATCTCACCATTAACTATTGACCAGTCTAGCAACCATGTCTGAAAAACAGCACAGCTGAAGAGTAGACGGTGGGGTGACTTCACCTAGACCTACATCTATAATATAGGCGGTATAGTATAGGCAGTATACAATAGTATAGGCGGTATACAGTAGTATAGGCGGTATACAATAGTATAGGCGGTATACAATAGTATAGGCGGTATAGTATAGGCGGTATACAGTAGTATAGGCGGTATACAGTAGTATAGGCGGTATACAGTAGTATAGGCGGTATACAGTAATATAGGCGGTATACAATAGTATAGGCGGTATACAGTAGTATAGGCGGTATACAATAGTATAGGCGGTATACAATAGTATAGGCGGTATACAGTAGTATAGGCGGTATACAATAGTATAGGCGGTATACAATAGTATAGGCGGTATACAATAGTATAGGCGGTATTCTATAGGCGGTATACAAGAGTATAGGCGGTATAGTATAGGCAGTATACAATAGTATAGGCGGTATAGTATAGGCGGTATACAATAGTATAGGCGGTATACAATAGTATAGGCGGTATTGTGTAGGCGGTATACAAGAGTATAGGCGGTATAGTATAGGCGGTATACAATAGTATAGGCGGTATAGTATAGGCGGTATACAATAGTATAGGCGGTATAGTATAGGCGGTATACAATAGTATAGGCGGTATTGTGTAGGCGGTATACAAGAGTATAGGCGGTATAGTATAGGCGGTATACAATAGTATAGGCGGTATAGTATAGGCGGTATACAATAGGCGGTGGCAAATTGTGTATTACAGTACTGTACATGCTGTTCCATATTAAGTTACCATATTATAAGTGCTAAATTACACAAGACAACATTGTAGCTTAGCTCAAAGAAACATTGAATGTATCAGTGATGACCCAACTGTTTCTTTGTGACCATCTCTGTCGGGTTGTAACCTTTTACTGATGTCTCTGTTATTCTTGTGTTTAGATGGTAGCCGTAAAGGAGGCAGAGGAGAGGGGAGCAGCAAGCCCACGTACAGCTGTCAGGTGACCATCCAGTCGGGGAAGGTGAAAGAGATGATGAAGATGCACCGGAGGGAGAGGAAGAGGGAGAGGAAGAGGGGGGAGAGACGCTGGGATGACACCGAATCCTCTTCCGACCTCTACATTGGCCCCAAGGAGATGAGAGCTCAGAGGTGAACCACCACACTAGATCTCTCTCTAGCTCTTCCCCTTTCTCTTCTCTCTCTCTTCCCCTTTCTCTTCTCTCTCTCTTCCCCTTTCTCTTCTCTGTCTCTCTTCCCATCTCTTTCTCTTTGCCTCTTTTTCCCTCTCTCTCTTTCGTTTTCCCTTCTCTCTCTGCTTTACTTCTTTTTCTATATCTCCCCCTGTGATCTCTTCTTTCCGTATGGAAACACCCTCCTGCATTTTTCATCACTGCTCGGCTGCAGGTTATAAGAAAAAAAACATAGCTCCTGGTCACATTTTTTTGGGGAAAAAAAAAAAATAGGAAGGGATCTTTCTGAAAGTTTACTTTCAGCGGATAAAAAAGCGGCGCAGCGATCTGTTTAATTAAAAACTTATCCGGGCCAAATCCGGCAGAGTGTGAGGGAATAGATTAGCAGAGAGGTAAGCCACGTTACGTTAGCAGAGAATAGTATTACTGCAGAGCCTCACATCTCCACACCTCTCCTGTCTAACAGCTCTCAACTCTAGTATGCATCCCCAATCACAACCAACCACACATTAAGCATGTGTAACTATGGCTGTTCTGCTGTTCATGTGGATGTTTGGTGTTGAAATACTATATATTTCTTTATGGGTTTTATGGATGCGTTATTGTTGCGTCACGGTTGTGTTGTGGTTGATTAATGCTTGTGTTACTCCAGAGAGCAGGCCCTGTTGACAGCACGGCGGTCTCCAGTGCTGAGCAGAGAGAGGGTGTACGAACTCGTCCGCTACCCCAACGTCTATGACTGCTACGCCGAGGCCACCAAGACCTCCGCCTTCGTAGGGGGAGCCAAGGTACAGTATGTGGGGATTACCAGAGGTGCGTCACAAATGGCACCCTTTTTCTTATTTAATGCAGTACTTTTGAGCAGGCTCCATAGGGCTCTGGTCAAAAGTACTGCACTATGTAGGGATAAGGGAATAGGGAGCCTTTTGGGACAAAGCCCTGTACTGCCCAATACCAAATCTATGCCCTATACACTTGACCCGTAGACCATCATGTTCTATCCAAATAAAAAGTGATTATAACAAGACTAGAAGACATTATCAAATCCTGCCCACCTGTATTAATGGGCAAAATGAGCAGCTTGCTTTGTATTAGTTTGTATTACTTCCATTTCTCTTTCATAGTGACAGGGAGGAAAGTCATAGAGTACGCACACGTGTGCACACACACAAACACACACACTTTTCAGTTCTTTGTTTACCCACCATCCTTCACGGCAGTCTGTTCCTTTTATTACACACCAGCACCCATCACATTACCCACAAGCCACTGCTTTTATCACGTTTTTATGATCTATTTTTTTGTTCTTGCTGATTTTTCACTCACTATTTACATCAACTAACCTGGGGTGTGTTTATTTAGTCCTCAGATCAGTAGGAGCAGGTGGGGTAGGGGAAATGATGTTCACTGGAATGTTGATACATTTTCAAATCTGAACATGACTTTTGCAATGTTTTGAATGTGTTTGTTTTCAAGTTGAGGCACTGTTTGTTGTTTTATTATGTGTATTGTAAAATGTTTAATATTATGTAGTTCAGTTGGTAATAAATAGATTGGGGTGTAAATGTACTTTAAGTAATGTGGCACGTTGTTAATATTTGGGATGTGTTCAGCTGATGATACCAGAGGGGATAAAGAGAGAGAATAATAAGATGTATGAAGAGGTGGAGATTCCTCCTAGTGATCCCATCGGCTTTGAGGAGAAACCCATCTACATCTCCGAACTGGACGAGGTAAGACACCCAATGGTTACATGTGGATTTGGGAGGTGGGGGGCACACAGCACTGTCAAAAGCACACAGCATACTACACATCACGGACGGACCTGACATTTTGGAGGGAGAATGACTGTGAGAAGGTCAGTTCTGGTTACTTTTTAAAAAGACTTTCTACTCATAAGTGAAAATTAAAATATCATTCCCCCTCCAGAAATAACCCCAATATAATAGATTGGTCCATATTGTCAGGCAGGTGAGCTGTTTAGTTGGGCCGGGACGATACCAGTATCGCGATACTCATTAGTATCATGGTAAGGAAACAAATCGCAAAGAGGATTTAACATCTTAAGGAAAACAGCCCTGATGTTGGAAACAGACATCATTATGTCATTATGATTTATTTTCCAAGATACAGATCAAAATATTTTACATACAGCAGGTTTTTAAAGGACCAAAGAGTTAGATCTGCTTCCTGTTTTTATTTTTGCCATGGAAAAAATATCACTATACTGGTAGTATCGTCCCAGTCCTACTATTTATCAATAAGCATTATCACATGATGTAGCCCACCTGATGCAGCATAGCGGCTAGAAATAAATAGCCTGATGGTTGCCCATCTGCATTTACCCTATTGCGTCACAAACTCAAAAGTTCAAACATTAGGTTATCTTGCTGCTAGTTATAGCAACACATTGACGACTTGAATGTCCCCCCAAAAAATTCACTGACACTCAGCCAACCAAGGATCATGTACTGTGAATATAATGTAGGCCTACCCAGGGGCCCTGACCTTCAGGGGCCCCCTGTTGATTTTGTTAGTCACTCATCATGTTAACATGGCATAAGTCATGTCAAAATGTGTAGAAATGCAGGAAATTAGCTTTAAAACTGTAAAACCTTTCTCCCTGCTTGTTTGTCTATGGAGATTGCATGGCGGTGTGCTCAATTTTATACACCCGTCAGCAACGGGTGTGGCTGAAATAGCCGAAGCCACTAATTAGAAGGGGTGTCCACATACTTTTGTATATAATGTATGTATTAGGGGTAATATGATATATGATAAACAGAGTAGTAGCAGCAGTATATATGATGATTTTCTGGGTGTGTGTAGAGTCATTATAAATGTATGTGTGTCAGTGTGTGTGAGTGTGTAGCTCCCTGTGAGTGTGCATAGAGACAGTGCAAAAATAAGAATAAAATATAAGCGTCAACTCAGTCCATGTAGCTATTTTGTTAGCAACAGTATTTAGCACTATTATGGCGTGGGGATTGAAGCTATTCAGGAGCCTGTTGGCGTTAGACTTGATGCACCGGGACTGTTTGCCATGCGGAAGCAGAGAGAACAGTCTATGGCTTGGGTGGTTGGAGTCGTTAACAATTTTCCGGGCCTTCCTTTCACACCACCTGATACAGAGATCATGGATGGCAAGGAGCTCGGTCCCAGTGAGGTACTGGGCTGTCTGCACCACCTTCTGTCGCGCCTTGTGATCGAGGACGGTGCTATTGCCATACCAAGCAGTGATACAGCCAGTCAAGATGCTCTCAATGGTACCTATATTCTTAGCCTACTATAAAATATATGCGTGTTGACTGTGATCAGGAAAGTCCTAAGTGTGTCTTGTCTGTTTAATGAACAAAATACTTCATGTGCATGCTGCAGCCATACAGTGCATTTGGAAAGTATTCAGACCCCTTGACCTTTTCCACATTGTGTTACATTACAGCCTTATTCTAAAATTGGTTAAATAACTTTTTTCGTCATCAATCTACACACAATACCCCACAATGACAAAGCAAAAAATGTTTTTATATTTGATTTATTAAAAATAAAAAACGCATACCTTATTTACATAAGTATTCAGGCCCTTTGCTATGAGACTCGAAATTGAGCTCAGCTGCATCCTGTTTCCATTGATCATCCTTGATGTTTCTACAACTTGATTGGAGTCCACCTGTAGTAAATTAAATATATGAGATATGATTTGGAAAGGCACACACTTGTCTATAGAAGGTCCCACAGTTGACAGTGCATGTCAGAGCAAAAACCAAGCCATGATGTCGAAGAAATTGTCCGTAGAGCTCCGAGACGACAGGATTGTGTAGAGGCGCAGATCTGAGGAAGGGTACCAAAAACATTTCTGCAGCATTGAAGGTCCCCAAGAACACAGTGGCCTCCATCAATCTTAAATGGAAGACGTTTGGAACCGCCAAGACTCTTCCTAGAGCTGCCCGCCCGGCCAAACTGAGCAACCGGGGGAGAAGGGCCTTGACAAGAACCCAAAGGTCACTCTGACATAGCTCTAGAGTTCCTCTGTGGCGATGGGAGAACCTTTCAGGAGGACAACCATCTCTGCAGCACTCCACCAATCAGGCCTTTATGGTAGAGTGGCCAGACAGAAGCCGCTCCTCAATAAAAAGCACAACAGCCTGCTTGGAGTTTGCCAAAAGGCACCTAAAGGATTCTGACCATGAGAAACAAGATTCTCTAGTCTGATGAAACAGATTGAACTCTCTGGCCTGAATGCCAAGCGTCACATCTGGAGGAAACCTGGCACCATCCTTATGATGAAGCATGGTTGTGGCAGCGTCATGCTGTGGGCATGTTTTTCAGCGGCAGGGACTGGGAGAATAGTCAGGATCAAGGGAATGATGAACGGAGCAAAGTACAGAGAGATCCTTGAAGAAAACCTGCTCAGGACCTCAGTCTGGGGTGAAGGTTCACCATCCAACAGGGCAACGACTATAAGCACACAACCAAGACAACACAGGAGTGGCTTCGAGACAAGTCTCTGAATGTCCTTGTGTGGCCCAGCCAGAGCCCAGACTTGAACCCGATCGAACATCTCTGGAGAGACCTGAAAATAGCACTGCAGCAACGCTCCCCATCCAACCTGACAGAGCTTGAGAGGATCTGCAGAGTAGAATGGGAGAAACTCCCTAAATGCAGGTGTCCCAAGCTTGTAGCGTCATACCCAAGAATACTCTAGGCTGTAATTGCTGCCAAAAGTGATTCAACAAAGTACTGAGTAAAGGGTCTGAATACTTATGTAAATACATTTTTTTCAGTTTTTATTTGCAAAACATATATATCTATACCAGTTTTTGCTTTGTCATTATGGGGTATTATATGTAGATTGATTGAGGGGGGGAAAAAACTATTTAATACATTTTAGAATAAGGTAACAAATAACGTAACAAAATGTGGAAAAAGTCAATGGGTCTGAATACTTTTCATATGCACTATATAGGCTGCACAGACCAGTAACATAAACAACAAAAATGTGCCATTCTATTCTTTTGAAAATACATTTGATTAGTTTTATAGTGTTTTAGGGCCTGCCTAAAACAAATTAGTAATATATTTCTTTGTGATGGTGTATATTCAATTGATTTATTGAAATAGACGTCCACCCACATCGGCCCACGTCTACTTCCTCTCCTAAACTTGCCAGAATCTGCACGGGAGATATGCAAGAATATGGTAAAAATGGGACTATATGAATTGGGCTCTAAAAAACATTGGCTGATACAATTTTTTACTGGCAACATACCGTAAACTCTGTCTGTAAAGGGTATCTGTGTGACTGTGTGAGTGCCAGCCAGGGCGTGCTCAGTTTCACTCCCTGGTGTCCATATTCCGGTGACTGGGTGCGTTCTGGAGCCGTAATTGGCAGTGAGTGATGTTGAGTCTTAATGGAAGTGCTGTAGTTCTCAGCCAGCTGTCTGGAGCCACAATGGCTTCTCCTCCCTGACTGACAGGCTGAGTGACAGTCTAAGTGACAGGCTTACAAATCTTCCCTCAGCCAATAGCAAGGCAGTGGACCGGACTGATGGACAGGTGAGCCAATCCCCACCCAGCCATTTGGGAGATGGGAGAGCAGAGGTGGTCAGTTGGCTTCAGTTCAATCACAGCACTGTCTTTTCTTCTGGTTCTTCATCTACATTTCTGGAGTCATTCTGTATGGGATCATGGTGGGATGTTTAGAAACAGTTATTATGGCATTTAATCTCTGTCAAGTGTGTTGTGAAATGCACTACATTCAATTGTGAATAGATTTTGGGTAGAATCCTAAATGTGGAATGAACTCCCCTGGATGTGCCCAAAACATGGCATCATATCTGAAGATGACTGGATATGTTTAAACCTTGGAACATATTTTGTCATATTTGAAGAGGACTCCTGTAGCTGTTCACCTCACTTAACCTGTCTGTCACTCAAGATGACAGGCATACTGTGTGTGTGTGTGTGTGTGTGTGTGTGTGTGTGTGTGTGTGTGTGTGTGTGTGTGTGTGTGTGTGTGTGTGTGTGTGTGTGTGTGTGTGTGTGTGTGTGTGTGTGTGTGTGTGTGTGTGTGTGTGTGTGATCGCAGGCTGAGACAAATTGATTAAGAGAAGGATTGGTCATGCATGTGTGGTTGCTGTTGTTATTTTTGCAGACGCCGGCTCAGGTGTTTGTCTCCCTGCCTGTCACTCATTATCTTCATTAGGCTTTCTTAAATGTGTTAATGTCCAGATTTTTATAGTGTTTTTTTCCATGGAAACATGTCACTGTCTCACTCTATCTCCAATCAATCCCTAGCTTCCTCTGGTGGGCTAAGTGGAGTTTCGACTATTTAGTTTTTACACCCATTCTGCTATTCCAGAGAGGGTACTTCATGAAGTGGGCTGGGATTGGGTATGAGAGTATCACTTTCAAAAAGCTCTCTTCCACAGTAGGGCTGGGATGATACCAGTATCGCGGCAAGGAAACAAAACACTAAGCGGATTTAACTTCTTTAGGAAAACAGCCCTACTGTTGGAAACAAACAACATTATGTTGTCATCCAGAGTCACAATTATAGATTTTTCAAGCTATAGCACACACTATTTTACACACAGCAGGTTTTTAAAGGACCAAAGAATTTGGTCTGCTTTGTGTTTTTCATTTTCGCCATGGAAAAAAAAAGATATTGTGAGACTGGTATCATCCCAGCCCTATCCCATACCTCAGGTCCGGTCTCCTTCCTTAACCCCCATCTCCAACCCTGGATTCACCCCTAGCCCTGGGTTCTGCTGCCTTGGCTATTACCCGCCCCAGTACCTGATACATTTGCTCTTCGGGTTGGTTCTCTGCTATTCCCACTGTATCTTCAAGCCTCTGGCTTTGAAGAGCCACCTGGCACATCAAACAGTAAGTGCTCTAAGGGTCCAGGTATTTGAGAGGAAGGTTTGCCCAAGTGCCCGAATAGAGGGGCAAAACGTAGTTGTATATGCACACGCATGCACGTTCCAATCAAGGCAGGCACAGTCTTTTGCTCGAAGCGTATTTGATAGTATTCAGTAGTATTTGAAAGAAGACAAATACTATTGGAACCCAGGTCTGATGTGAGCCCGCACATGCAACAGCATCACCTTCTGCACGAGAGAGAGTGGTGGAACCCTTGGTCCTCATCATGAAAAAAGTGATCAATGTCAGAGGCTCTCTACTTTAAGTGGGATGGACAGACAGAGAGAGAGAGGAGGAGACAAATCCTGACTCCCAAATTAATTTCCTCTTTCTATTTGTCTCACGGGAACAATGAATTACAGTACACAAGGGCATGATAAGTTTGTGGTTGTGTCTTACAGAGAGAGTTAATAAATAAAGCTCATTTTTACCGTTCTGTTCATTCTGCAGCCCTGGCCGTCGCAAAATGAATGTACAAGTTCCACCTTAAAAAAAATACAAATAAAATAATTTAAAAAAGAGTCAGTGAAAATAAAAAGGGAATTCTCTGAGGTGCAAACATCTGTTTTTCTATCTTTCTTTCTTGTATTGTTTTGTTCTGGGCTTCTCCCTGTCTCTCCACAAGCTCCAGCAGGCTACATTCCTTGCTTCCTGTTCTGTTTGAAACCTCCGTGTGACTGATCCAGATTGATATGGAGCCTGTTCAGCTGAGCGATGTGAATTAGCCCCTAGCGCAGGAGCTCCTCTATTCATTAACTTAAGCCATGCTACTCTGAAACAATATGCCTCTCTCTTATTAAGCGCCAAGCACACAACGCCGAGGCTAATAAGTCTTTATGTGCTATTAGGAGCAGCGCTTTGCAAGGCAGGCTGAACCGAAAGCCTGTCAGCTTTTTTCCCCTTCCCTTTCTTTCTCCACCATCACGCAGCGTAGCGTAGATTGTCATTTATTGAAAGCTGTAATGGGCAACAGGGCTCTGCCTGGCCTGGCAAGCCTTTAATAGCACTGTGAAACATTAAAAGTGGGGAATTTATTAAGGGGCCTTTTAACGAATGAATCAGTGGCCTACGCATCCTGCTCTCGTCACGCTGGTAAAAGCCCTCCTAATTTCTGTGAATAAAGGGGTGTGTGTGTGTGTGTGTGTGTGTGTGTGTGGTGTGTGTGTGTGTGTGTGTGTGTGTGTGTGGTGTGGTGTGTGTGTGTGTGTGTGTGTGTGTGTGTGTGTGTGTGTGTGTGTGTGTGTGTGTGTGTGTGTGTGTGTGTGTGTGTGTGTGTGTGTGTGTGTGGTTGGCTTTCCTCCTAGTACTGACAGAAAAACAACACAACAACCCCTCCACTCGGCACTAATAGATGTACTGAAATATCCATGGAGGCTTGAGAAGACACGGACTTGGGTTGCAAAGGGAGGGTATATTACTGGAAAATGTCTAACTTTGCCAGTAAACTACCAGAATTTTGGTATCTTTCAGTGATTTCATGTAATCTATCACAAGACATCTCGTGGCATTGTTGATTAGATGCTTTTAAAATGAATTAGGCTATTTTCTCTTGAACCACATGGTCTAGCTACTAGAAACTCATGAACAGTATGACACAGATATAAAAACTGTATACTAAATATCAATCTTTTTTTTTAAGTATAAATGACCGAAGTTACATTAGATTGCCATAGCTTTTCTGTTATTTACCAAAATTACTGAAGATTCTGGTAACTTTGTCAAATTACCGGTAGCTTTGCAACCCTAACAGACACATCCTGTCCTCATAGAAACTGCTAATCAGGACCACCCTCCTCCTCAAGGATTCTAAGAAGACTTGACTTACATTTAGACATATGGTTATTCCCAAAGGGGAGCACTGAATTGAGCGATAGGATTTAGGAGCGTGTGTGCTTGCGCTGATGGTCTTTACTATCCCTAGTGGGTTTTTTAAAGGGCAGGAACATGAGTGATGAATGGGGGAGAGTTTCCTGCCAAACCCTAGTTGTATATTGTCCTGCAGCTTTTTTGCCTAAGTGGATATTGAACACTTAGCCTGTCTTCTTCATAGACGTTGACATGATTGTGTACTGGTGGACAGGGTTATCCATCTACTCTGTTGTCATAGAGAGGGAGGGGCGGAGGGACTTGTGGTGGTTGGAATCATGTGTGTGGACTCACTCTTCTGTCCTCATGTCCTGACTAGGTGTCTCTCTCCTCACTGAATGCAGATTTTGGACCTTCAGGTGTCCAAACCTTCAAGAGGAGTGTAGGCTAGTTGGAGGGGTGGAGTAAGCCCGGTAGAGTTCTAGGATTTAGCACGAAGACTCTTCTAAACGAAGTGAGATGGGTTTCCACCCTCCTCCTCCTGTCTTATCTCCTAATTCAATGTTCAACCCTCCCCCATTAGTGTCCCCCCACTCGTTGGTGTCTCTGCCTCACCCTTCAGTGTGAGGGACATGGGTCCTGTGTTCTGGACTGTGGCAGGAGGACACGAGACAGAGCAGGGAGTGCCATCCATAATTAATATGTCCTGATTGCGTTTCCTAATCCAGTTTTGATTTCCTCCTCAGTGCACACGTGTGTTTGCTCAGACTTGCAAAGCAGGTGTGGGGATGAGAGAGACAGTCAGAGAGAGAGTGGGGGGTGGAAAGAGCACAGATGGTGGACAGAGGCTTGTTAAAGCCTTATCTCTGATGTGAAAGGAGAGGCCTTGGGGAGTGGCAGCATACATCTCATCTGGAGCCACTTATTTCTCATGTTGTGTGTATGAGTCCGTGTGTGTGAGTCCGTGTGTGAGTCCGTGTGTGTGAGTCCTTGAGTGTGTGTGAGAGTCCGTGTCCGTCCGTCCGTGAGTCAGTCAGTCCGTGTGTGAGTCCGTCCGTCAGTGAGTCAGTCTGTCAGTCTGTGTGCGAGTCCATCAGTCCGTGTGTGCGAGTCCGTCCATGTGTGCGAGTTCGTCCGTGACTCCGTCAGTCCATCCGTGAGTCAGTCTGTCAGTCTGTGTGCGAGTCCATCAGTCCGTGTGTGCGAGTCCGTCCATGTGTGCGAGTTCGTCCGTGACTCCGTCAGTCCATCCATGAGTCCGTCCGTCAGTCAGTCCGTGAGCCGTCAGTCAGTCCGTGAGTCCGTCAGTTGGTCCGTGAGTCCGTCAGTCTGTGTGCGAGTCCGTCAGTCCGTGTGCGAGTCCGTGTGTGAGTCCGTCAGTCCGTGTTTGCGAGTCAGTCAGTCCGTGTGTGCGAGTCCGTCAGTCCGAGTGCGAGTCCGTCAGTCCGTGAAGACTTGACTTAGTCCGTGTGTGAGTCTGTGGGGTTGGGTGAGTCGGTGCGTGCGAGTAGGGGTGAGTCGGCGCGTGCGCGTGGGGTGAGTCGGCGCGTGCGCGTGGGGTGAGTCGGCGCATGTGCGTGAGTCGGCGCGTGGGGGTGAGTCGGCGTGTGGGGGTGAGTCGGCGTGTGCGAGTGGGGATGAGTCGGCGCGTGGGGGTGAGTCGGCGCGTGGGGGTGAGTCGGCGCGTGCGAGTGGGGATGAGTCGGCGCGTGGGGGGTGAGTCGGCGTGTGGGGGTGAGTCGGCGTGTGGGGGTGAGTCGGCGCGTGCGTGTGCACGAGTGAGACCGTCCGTGTGAGTCCAGTCCCAGTGCCCCCTGGACGGGTGCCTCAGGATGGGGTGATTGATTGCTTCTCTTATTCTTGCTCTCTCCCTCGCTTTCTCCCTCCACCCACCCTCTGTCTTTTTCTCTGCTTCTCTCTCCCTTCACCTCCCTCTCCTCTCTCCCTTCATCTCCCTCTCCTCTCTCCATTCACCTCCCTCTCCTCTCCCTTCAACTCCCTCGCTCTGTCTCTCTCTCTCTCTTTCTACTGGTGTGCTGTGGGGAAATTAATGGGCCTCCTGTTTGCTGCATCTGCATCTCACTCTGTCAAACCCCACAGTACAGCTTGTGTGTGTGTGTTTGGCCAGGTCATTCAGGGCTCTGTGTGTGGGCTTGGAGCAGGCTGATAAGCTGTTTACTAAAACGAGCAATTAAAAGTTGATCAAGCTGTCAATTCAAATGGAATGAAATGGAACTGAAAAGTAATTAAAAGGATAGCATGCAAACAACAACTTTTTTTTAGCTCCCCATTACCAATGCACATCATTTAATTAGTTTAGCTGTTCCCACACTAACTCATACAGTCAATATATGCTTACACGTGTACAGTAGCCACACACGCCTTTGCACAGGAAATAGTCCATGTTTAAATTTTTTGTTGAGCAGGTACAGTGCATTTGGAAAGTATTCAGAAACCTTGAGTTTTCCACATTTTGTTACATTACAGCCTTATTCTAAAATGTAATAAATACACTTTTTTCCTCATCAATCTACACACAATACCCCATAATGACAAAGCGAAAACAGGTTTTCAGATTTCTTTTTTGCAAATGTATTAAAAATTTAAAAAACAATACCTTCTTTACATACAGTTGAAGTCAGAAGTTTACATACACTTAGGTTGGAGTCATTAAAACTCATTTTTCAACCACTCCACAAATTCCTTGTTAACAAACTATAGTTTTGGCAAGTCGGTTAGGACATCTACTTTGTGCACGACGCAAGTAATTTTTCCAACAATTGTTTACAGACAGATAATTTCACTTATAATCCACTGTATCACAATTCATGTGGGTCAGAAGTTTACATACACTAAGTTGCCTGTGCCTTTAAACAGCTTGGAAAATTCCAGAAAATGATGTCGTGGCTTTAGCAGATTCTGATAAGCTAATTGATATCATTTAAGTTAATTGGAGGTGTACCTGTGGATGTATTTCAAGGCCTACCTTCAAACTCAGTGCCTCTTTGCTTGACATCATGGGAAAATCTAAAGAAATCAGCCAAGTCCTCAGAAAAACAATTGCAGACCTCCACAAGTCTGGTTCATCCTTGGGAGCAATTTCCAAACGCCTGAAGGTACCACGTTCATCTGTACAAACAATAGTACACAAGTATAAACACCATGGGACCACGCAGCCATTATACCGCTCAGGAAGGAGACACGTTCTGTTTCCTAGAGATGAATGTACTTTGTTGCGAAAAGTGCAAATCAATCCCAGAACAGTAGCAAAGGACCGTGTGAAGATGCTGGAGGAAACAGCTACAAAAGTATCTATATCCACAGTAAAACGAGTCCTATATCGACACAACCTGAAAGGCCGCTCAGCAAGGAAGAAGCCACTGCTCCAACAGCGCCATAAAAAAGCCAGTCTACGGTTTGCAACTGCACATGGGGACAAAGATTGTACTTTTTGGTGAATTGTCCTCTGGTCTGATGAAACAAAAATAGAACTGTTTGGCCATAATGACCATCGTTATGTTTGGAGGAAAAAGGGGAAGGCTTGCAAGCCGAAGAACACCATCCCAACCTTGAAGCACGGGGGTGGCAGCATCATGTTGTGGGGGTGCTTTGCTGCGGGAGGGACTGGTGCACTTCACAAAATAGATTGCATCATGAGGAAGGAACATTATGTGGCTATATTGAAGCAACATCTCAAGACATCAGTCAGGAAGTTAAAGCTTGGTCGCAAATGGGTCTTCCAAATGGACAATGACCCCAAGCATATTTCCAAAGTTGTGACAAAATGGCTTAAGGACAACAAAGTCAAGGTATTGGAGTGGCCATCACAAAGCCCTGACCTCAATCCTATAGAAAATATGTGGGCAGAACTGAAAAGGCGTGTGCGAGCAAGGAGTCCTACAAACCTGACTCAGTTACACCAGCTCTGTCAGGAGGAATGGGCCAAAATTCACCCAACTTATAGTGGGAAGCTTGTGGAAGGCTACCCGAAACATTTCACACAAGTTAAACAATTTAAAGGCAATGATACCAAATACTTATTGAGTGTATGTAAACTTCTGACCCACTGGGAATGTGATGAAAGAAATGCAATCTGAAATAAATCATTCTTTCTACTATTATTCTGACATTTCATGTTCTTAAAATAAAGTGGTGATCCTAACTGACCTAAGACAGGGAATTGTTAGGATTAAATGTCAGGAATTGAGAAAATCTGAGTTTCAATGTATTTGGCTAAGGTGTATGTAAACTTGCGACTTCAACTGTAAGCATTCAAACCCTTTGCTATGAGACTCAAAATTGAGCTCAGATGGGACCGGGAGACTAGTCAGGATTGAGGCAAAGTACAGATAGATCCTTGATGAAAACCTGCTCCAGAGTGCTCAGACTGGGGCAAAGGTTCACCTTCCAACAGGACAATGATCCTAAGCACAATGTCATTGAGTGGCTCAGCCAGAGCCCGGACTTGAACCCGATCAAACATCTTTGGATAGACCTGTAAATAGCTGTGCGGTGACGCTCCGCATCCAACCTGACAGAGCTTAAGAGGATCTGGAGAAAAGAATGGGAGAAACTCCCCAAATTCAGGTGTGCCAAGCTTGTAGGGTCATACCCAAGAAGACTCATGTCTGTAATTGCTGCAGAAGGTGCTGGAAACCTGTTTTTGCTTTCTCTTTGTGGGGTATTGTGTGTAGATTAATGAGGGGGAAAAAAACAATTTCATCCATTTTAGAATATGGCTATAACGTAACAAAATGTGGAAAATGTCAAGATGTCTGAATACTTTCCCAATGCACTGTATGTTATAACTAGGACAGGGAGGCAATTGGACAGAGACTGCTTGGTAGGTGTTTTAGATTTAGCTGTAAAATCATTACTGGGATCTTTGAGGCTCCAATTAGTGAGTTTAGAGTGGCTGGTGGATTGGTTCTATATTGCCAGTTTATTCCCAGTCAGCCTGGTTGGCACGTATGGCCGTAGGCTGTGCTAGCACTCTGATAATGAGCCTGCCAGCTTCCATCGCACTCACTACACAATACGGACTGGGACATATATATTTATATATATATATATATATATATATATATATATATAATATATATCTACACACACATACACACACACTACACATACACTACACTACACTACACTACACTACACTACACTACACTGTATGAACCGAGACTGGGACACACACACACACTACATAGTACGGACTGGGATTGGAATACACACAACACACACACACATAGGTGTTCTGGGCCTTGATGGGTTCGATACTCCCGCAAAGTCAGTGTCGAACGGTCACGTTCCATCCAGCTTGCTCACTTTAACATTGTGTTCACAATCATGAGTTAGCCAGCTGGGTTTTAGAGATGGGCTACAGTTGGGATCCACACAGCTGGACTCATTAGGAACTGAATTTAACCTTGCTGCTACGTTGACCACAGATGTGTATGGTCCTCTATTAGACATCTGGAACTAACAACACTTTTAGTCACTGGGTTAGGCACATCCAAGATGGCGTAGCAGTCGGACATGTGTTTTGTCTTGTCCCGTCTTGTCCCATGTAAATATAGTTTTCTTCTTCGTTTTTTTCGTATGTATTTCGTATATATTTTAATCTCACTTTCCGTCTATGGACTGAATATACTTTCCTGCAACCCGCCTCACCCAATGTGGTACGGATCTGCTATTTTTATACTTTAGAACCGGAACCCCCATCAGGAGCTAGCCAGCTAACTAGCTACTAGCTAGTAGTCAGTTAGCCACTGCTAGCGGTCTTCACCGTTAACTCGGACACGAGCAAGCCTCAGCTCAGTCAATACCTGCCAGTCTGCACAGTGCGATATCAACCCAGAGCAAATTGGACTGCTTTTTCTCTACCACATCTCCGAATTCCTACCGCAGGCTCTGAACCTTTACACCGGATCATCGCAGCTAGCTAGCTGCAATCAGAGTGGCTACTCCTGGCTAATGTCTCTGTCCTGAAGCAAGCACCACTTAGCCTTGAGCTAGCCCCCGGCTACCCGAAGAGGTCCACCAGCAATACTTGGGCTACAATACCTCTTGTACATAGTTTTTTTTCTATTGTGTTATTGACTGTACGTTTGTTTGTGTTACTCTGTGTTGTTTGTGTTGCACTGCTTTGCTTTATCTTGACCAGGTCGCAGTTGTAAATGAGAACTTGTTCTCAACTGGCCTACCTGGTTAAATAACGGTGAAATAAAATAAATGTACAGGCACATGGGTGTAGCAGAATGTAAAGTGATGTTTTAGGTTGGTAGTTGTATAAGTCAGTTGTACATGATGATGATGAATAGGTGGCAACGAAGCTGGAATCAGGCAGTCGTATCTAGGACATTTTTGAGATGGCCTCTTCAAATGGAATTTTGGTTAAACAATTTTCCAAAATGTATTTGTGGTCAAACACGTTTTAAAGTGAGCAGAGGTTCGGGAGAGAAGTTCTTTCACAAATGTTATGCTTTTGCTCCCAGCCCCCTCTGGACCTCTCCCGTTCCTCCACTCACATCAGCACCACCTGGTTGACATCCTGGGGAGAACCCTTTGATACCTGCATGGGTCTGTCTTTGTGGGGGAGTAGGGTTGGGATATTCCAGTAACTTTCCCCAAATGCCCAGGTTTTCCAGAAATCCCAGTTGGAGGATTCCATGAATATTCCAACCTCGTTTTTTGGAAAACCTGGAGATTTTGGGAAAGTTACTCTGATTTTTCAACCCCAGAGGTGAGAAAAACTGGAATCTGAGATTGGTTCTCGAGGTGTGTTCTCTTTTTGAATGCCTGGGGGATTAAGTGTGTTAAAGACTCTTGTCGTCGTACTTGAGTTGGAATCTTGCCTGGTGATGTCAAATTGATTTTGTTACTCAAAGTTTGGCCTTTGTTTCTATGAGTTAATGTGATAATCCCAGTGTGGACACTGATGTACTGATCGCAGGCCTGTTCATAAACTCAGTCAAAGGAAATAACTCCAACAAACTGAGGCCAGTTGATAAAACAACCGTGTAGAATGTTTTTCTCTTAAATGTGAATTGTGGTGTCTACTGTTGGTATTTTCTCTTAATTGTGGTTAACTGTAGGCCGTCATTGTAAATAAGAATTTGTTCTTAACGGACTTGCCTAGTTAAATAATGGTTAAATAAAATACAAATATTTTAACTGTTAGCTATATTTCTGGTATTTCACTTAGTGCTGGAGATGTATAACCATGCTGGTGTTTGTTGCATGGAGACAGGGATTTTTAATGAAATGAATGTTATGTTAACAGCTCCATATGATAGTATCTCAAGTAGCCTACAGTAACATTACCTCTTCAGTGAGTTACTGCTGCTTGGACCCCGGAGACTACTCCTGGCAGGGACAGCTGCATCTGCTATTGGAAGATTTACAGTGCCTACATCTGAATAACAATGAAGCCTGCCAGAGATGTTTTAAGAAATGAAAAAAACAAAAAACAAAGCACTGAACATTTTCAAAAAGATCATTGAAGGATGGCAACTTCATATTTACAACATGTATGCATTACCTCAAGGTGAATATTGTGGCAGGCATACATTTGCATGAATTAGCATGTTTAAGGAGTTTGGGACACTGGCTCCTCGTTATCTACAGACAAAGTCGATAAATCAAAACAAAAGGCGGTTTAGCTGCTTAAAGTGAACGTGTTT
Source organism: Salmo salar (assembly GCF_965601325.2). Taxonomy (NCBI): domain Eukaryota; kingdom Metazoa; phylum Chordata; class Actinopteri; order Salmoniformes; family Salmonidae; genus Salmo; species Salmo salar. The sequence goes on from NC_138292.1 coordinate 28,358,270, forward strand.
GCCACAGCGACACAGAATGTGTGTTTGAGTCCTGGCAATTGTGTGTGCATGCTTGCGTGTGTGCTTGCTTGCGTGTGTGCTTGCTTGCGTGTGTGCTTGCTTGCATGTGTGCTTGCGTGCGTGTGTGCTTGCGTGCGTGCTTGCTTGCTTGCGTGCGTGTGTGCTTGCGTGTGTGCTTGCTTGTGTGTGTGTGTACAGGAGCCGTGCGGAAGAGGGTGAAACTGTGCCACTCCTAATTCAGAAATGCATATTTATAAATTGGTTGGTGCTCTCAGGACTTGGCCTTGGGGGAAATAATTGGTTAGACAGGAGGACGCTCCACTCACCAGGGAGAGAGGATGAGAGGAAGTCAGCCCTACAGTCATTTAGACTAGAGAGAAAAGATGGTACAAAACAACACACTGCACTAATAACCATTGCTTTACTCGCTTAGTTCAAAGATGTGTCAAGATGGTGTGTATAGTATCGCCTTTCTCTCTTTTGCCCTCTTTTTAATTTTTCTCTCTCTACCTCTTTGTATTCCTCTTTCTTTGGCTCTCTCTCTCTCTCTCTCTCTCTGAATAAATGAACGAAAATATAAATGCAACATGCAACAATTTAATATATTTTACTTACTTATAGTTCATCGAAGGAAATGAGTCAATAGAAATAAATTCATTAGGCCCTAATCTATGGTTTTCACATGACTGGGTAAGGGCGCACTGGGGTCCACCCACTGGGGAGCCAGGCTCAGCCAATCAGAATTTGTTTTTCCTGACAAAAGAGCTTTATTACAAACAGAAATACTCCTGAGCACCTCCCCCCCAATCCTCATACGATCCCTCCTGTTAGATGGATGGATTATCTTGGCTTGTGATTGGAAGCTTTTTGTGCATATGGAACATTTTTGGGATAATTTATTTCAGCTCATTAAAAATCGACCAACACTTTACATGTTGCATTTATATTTTGTGTGTGTGGGTAGATCTCCCTCTCTCTCTCTCTCTCTCTCTCTCTCTCTCTCTCTCTCTCTCTCTCTCTCTCTGTGCCATGTTGTAACCACAATCAGCCTTCCACCGGCTTAAGTGGACTCTAATAAAGTTGCTCTTTGATGCATTAATAATTTAACCTTTTCCTCCTCCTGCTTTCATCAGAGTGTGGTTGGGTTGTCAGGGCCGCGGGGCTGACTCCTGCTTTCATCAGAGTTGGGTTGGGTTGTCAGGGCCTCAGGGCTGACTCCTGCTTTCATCAGAGTTGGGTTGGGTTGTCAGGGCCTCAGGGCTGACTCCTGCCTTCATCAGAGGTGAGTTGGGCTGTCAGGGCCGCGGGGCTGACTCCTGCTTTCATCAGAGTTGAGTTGGGCTGTCAGGGCCGCGGGGCTGACTCCTGCTTTCATCAGAGTTGAGTTGGGTTGTCAGGGCCGCGGGGCTGACTCCTGCTTTCATCAGAGTTGAGTTGGGTTGTCAGGGCCGCGGGGCTGACTCCTGCTTTCATCAGAGTTGAGTTGGGTTGTCAGGGCCTCAGGGCTGACTCCTGCTTTCATCAGAGTTGGGTTGGGTTGTCAGGGCCTCAGGGCTGACTCCTGCCTTCATCAGAGTTGAGTTGGGCTGTCAGGGCCGCGGGGCTGACTCCTGCTTTCATCAGAGTTGAGTTGGGTTGTCAGGGCCGCGGGGCTGACTCCTGCTTTCATCAGAGTTGAGTTGGGTTGTCAGGGCCGCGGGGCTGACTCCTGCTTTCATCAGAGTTGAGTTGGGTTGTCAGGACCGCGGGGCTGACTCCTGCCTCTTCTCTCCTCTTTGGCCACAGCCCCTGGATGACACGCAGCACTCATTCTTTATTTTTCTGAGTGTCAGAGCGAAACTGGGAGGAAGAGTAGAGTGATGGCATATTTTTAATGAATCGTTAAATAAATGATATTGCTGTCTAAGCTCTAGACATCCCAATCCACTCCAAGAGATAGAGACAGAGAGAGAGAAGGAGTTGAGAGAGGGAGCAGGAAGTAAAATAAGGCTATAAAGTGAGTGAGAGAGGGAGATTGATGGACAGACGGGGACAGAGCACACACCTGGACCTGCAGTTATGTGTCTCTTTCCCTCGGAGTGAGGGTGGCCGGAGCGGTTAACTGCCCACTCTGACGACTGAATGTCTTGTGTGTTTTTGCGTGTGTGTCCGAGTAGTGGGCGGTCAACTGGTCACGGTTGCTGTCTTTCAGAAGGGCCATTTCTCTCCTTATCAACGTCGGTCACCGGGAGATTGAGGCCTGTCTGTCACCTACACTCTGTTGCCATGGAGAAGCCAGGTGGTGGGCAGGTTGACAGCTGTTCCCACCACTCAGGATGTAACCTCTCTCTTACTGGCAGTCAAAGCCCTTCTCCTTCCCACACCCTGTCTGCAGCCACCCCCTAGGCAACAGTAAATCACCCCCCCATATAGCAGGGACCATCAACTAGATTCAGCCTCGGGCCAATTTCTTTTATTGAGCGGATGGTCGGGGGGCCGGAACATAATTGCAAATAATTTGTAGACTGAAAATTGACCACAAGAAGCCTAAACAAATATGTTTGACTAAAACATAATATTTGTTTTCATTTGTATACGATCACGTGTCTCTCTATTGGGAATACTTGGGAACAGATTTCTTTAATTTAAAATCACAGAGCTAATTTCCTGGTGTTTTTACAGGTTTTTGTGTGCGACAATTCAAATTCTCCCAAAAATGCTAAATGTAAAAATAAATACTTTTTTGCTCAGAAGACTTGGGGGGCCTAATAAAAGCATTTGACCCGTGGGCCGCCAGTTGGGAAACCTGCCTTATATATGAGGGTAATGGTCTGTCAATCAGTGGTAGATAGGTTTACACTCGTGTGTATGTGGGGAGGGCGGAGTGGTTTGTCAGAGTGTTCTTTCCACTGTGTGACTCATCTAAAACCATTCAAATGTTCTGGTGACCCTCTCAATAAGGACAACCAATGTTTGTCTTTACCCTGACCATCCCTCCCGTCCACTCTGCTCTGTCCTGACGTGTGTGTTAGACATGGGAGCATGATGATACAAGTCTATCTTTGTAATGACTCATAATACTCTGATTTTAACCTTTTCTTATTATCTTCCTCCCTCTTGTGTTCTCTCTCTCTGTCTCTCGCTCTCTCTCCCCCTTTCATTCCCCCCAGGTTGGTCAGTTGGTGTTTAAGGGGATGCAGCGTCTGAACAGGATCCAGTCCATAGCGTTTGAGACGGCCTACAACACCAATGAGAACCTGCTAATCTCTGCCCCCACTGGAGCCGGCAAGACCAACATCGCCATGCTGACAGTCCTCCGTGAGATCAGACAGCACCTCCAACCTGGAGGGGTCATCAAGAAGGACGAGTTCAAGGTACCACTCAGCTGTGTGTGTGTGAGAGCGAGACATAGAAACATACAGTAGAACACATTTATTATTGGTTGTCCTTATAAACCCCCCCCCCCCCCCACACACACACACATTCTAACACCACACACCCAATGCCAGCCAGCGAGGATAGCCACTTTCTCATACATCTCCATTAAACTTTTCTTAATCTAAGTGGCCTGTTTCATATTTTTCAATAAATAGTGATTTATGCTGGTTGCCAGGGAACAAGTGATACTGTGCTGTTCACTCATTTATCATGATCGTGACCTTCTACTTCCTCTCACTTTCTTTCTCTCTTTCTCCCCCCTTCCTGCACACCGTTCTCCATTTTCTCTATATATATTTATCTCCCTTCCTCTTTCTTGCTGCCCTCTTTCTCTCTCTTCTCTCCTACTCACTACCTCCCTTCCCTCCATCCCTCTCTCCCTCCCTCTGTAGATAGTGTATGTAGCTCCTATGAAGGCCCTGGCAGCAGAGATGACGATTTACTTCAGTAAGCGGTTGGAGCCACTGGGCATTGCTGTCAAAGAGCTCACTGGAGACATGCAGCTAACCAAAGGGAAGATTCTGCATACACAGGTACTGTACAAACACACACGGGTGCGCACGCACACACACAGTTTCTGCGTAGGCTTTCCCTATGCTCCATTGGTCCAGAGTGGAGTTGTGTTCTGCCTCACAACTGTTCTCTAGCGCCTCTCAGTGGTTGGCTCTCAGCTCGGCTCTCTGCATTACAGTAGCTCCGTACCCTCTTCACACTGAGTACGTTTACTTGCACTAATAAATCGATATTAAACGGATTATGACAGTAGGTCGGTTATGGCAATAGTCATGTAAACACTTTACTTATTTTAAACGGCGTTATGTCAAAATCATAGTAAGCATACGCCGATTAAAACACCTGGTGTTCTGAACAATCTTTTGAATTATTAGGACATTAATTATTAATAACTTAATCAAAGTTATAGCAGTGTATTTTAAAATGATTTTGCAAGAGTAATGTGACTGTTTTTTTGGCGGTAGTATTGTAAAACTCGCAGTCATTGGCGCAGTGGGAACACACTTCACCATCTGGCAGTCCGACGGATAAATCTGGGTTTGGCGGATGCCAGCAGAACGCTAACTGCCCGAATGCAGTGCCAACTGTAAAGTTTGGTGGAGAAGGAATAATGGTCTGGGGCTGTTTTTCATGGTTCAAGCTAGGCGCCTTAGTTCCATTGAGGGGAAATCTTAATGCTACAGCATACAATGACATTCTAGACGATTCTCTGCTTCCAACTTTGTAGCAACAGTTTGGGGAAGGCCCTTTCCTGTCAGCATGACAATGTCCTGTCAGCACAAAGCGAGGTCCATACAGAAATGGTTTGTCGAGATCAGTGTGGAAGAACTTGACTGGCCTGTACAGAGACCTGACCTCAACCCCATTGAACACCTTTGGGATGAACTGGAACGCCGACTGCGAGTCAGGCCTAATGCCCAACATCAGTGCCCGACTTCACTAATGCTTTTGTGGCTGTATGGAAGCAAGTCCCCGCCTTTCCAGGCAAGTGGAGGCTGTTATAGCAGCAAAGGGGGGACCAACTCCATATTAATGCCCATTATTTTGGAATGAGATTTTCGACGAGCAGGTGTCCACATACTTTTAATCATGTAGTGTGTTTCCATTCATTACATTTACATTTACATTTACATCATATAAACTCATATAAACTCAGCAAAAAAGAAACGTCCTCTCACTGTCAACTGCGTTTATTTTCAGCAAACTTAACATGTGTAAATATTTGTATGAACATAACAAGATTCAACAACTGAGACATAAACTGAACAAGTTCCACAGACATGTGACTAACAGAAATTGAATAATGTGTCCCTGAACAAAGGGGTGGTCAAAATCAAAAGTAACAGTCAGTATCTGGTGTGGCCACCAGCTGCATTAAGTACTGCAGTGCAACTCCACTTCATGGACTGCACCAGATTTGCCAGTTCTTGCTGTGAGATGTTACCCCACTCTTCCACCAAGGCACCTGCAAGTTTCCGAACATTTCTGGGGGGAATGGCCCTAGACCTCACCCTCCGATCCAACAGGTCCCAGACGTGCTCAATGGGATTAAGATCCAGGTTCTTCGCTGGCCATGGCAGAACACTGACATTCCTGTCTTGCAGGAAATCACACACAAAACGAGCAGTATGGCTGGTGGCATTGTCATGCTGGAGGGTCATGTCAGGATGAGCCTGCGGGAAGGGTACCACATGAGGGAGGAGGATGTCTTCCCTGTAACGCACAGTGTTGAGATTGCTTGCACTGACAACAAGCTCAGTCTGATGATGCTGTGACACACCGCCCCAGACCATGACGGACCCTCCACCTCCAAATCGATCCCGCTCCAGAGTACAGGCCTCGGTGTAACTCTCATTCCTTCTACGATAAACGCGAATCCGACCATCACCCCTGATGAGACAAAACCGCGACTTGTCAGTGAAGAGCACTTTTTGCCAGTTCTGTCTGGTCCAGCGACGGTGGGTTTGTGCCCATAGGCGACGTTGTTGCCGGTGATGTCTGGTGAGGACCTGCCTTACAACAGGCCTACAAGCCCCCATTCCAGCCTCTCTCAGCCTATTGCGGACAGTCTGAGCACTGATTGAGGGACTGTGCATTCCTGGTGTAACTCGGGCAGTTGTTGTTCCCATCCTGTACCTGTCACGCAGGTGTGATGTTCGGATGTACCGATCCTGTGCAGGTGTTGTTACATGTGGTCTGCTACTGCGAGAACGATCAGCTGTCCATCCTGTCTCATTGTAGAGCTGTCTTCGGCGTCTCACAGTACGGACATTGCAATTTATTGCCCTGGCCACATCTGCAGTCCTCATGCCACCTTGCAGCATGACTAAGGCACGTTCACGCAGATGAGCAGGGACCCTGGGCATCTTTCTTTTGGTGTTTTTCAGAGTCAGTAGAAAGGCCTTCTTTAGTGTCCTAAGTTTTCATAACTGTGACCTTAATTGCCTACCGTCTGTAAGCTGTTAGTGTCTTAACGACCGTTCCACAGGTGCATGTTCATTAATTGTTTATGGTTCATTGAACAAGTATGGGAAACAGTGTTTAAACCCTTTGCAATCAAGATCTGTGAAGTTATTTGGATTTTTACGAATGATCTTTGAAATACAGGGTCCTGAAAAAGGGAGTTCATATTCAGTCAATAGAAAAACAAGTGCCATTTAAGATTCATTTATTGAAACCGTAATATCACCTGGTTATATTATATCTTGGAACACAATCTTCAAAAAGGAAGTAACCTCAGCAGTGGCGCTTGGTTGTAGAAGCATGGCTGTGCAATGGCATAACCTTGTTTTGTTAATTTAGCAGACACGACACTCTTATTTCTCTAGCCCTTATCAAATTCAATACACACCTATGTTATATAACAGAATAGTGCGAAGTGATCATTTGAAACGGGGCTCAATTTGGCGAATTGAGAAGAATTTTTTTTTGTTTCTAACCAAAATGTGTCTTTTTGATATATTCTGCCTCTTTTGGATTTTCTAAATGTATTAACAAATTCGCTCCTTGTCTTTATCAAAGTAATGTTTTTGCATATTTTCAGTGTGAAACGTGTCTATGTTCAGGGTGGTTATAGCCTAGGCCATGTATGTCAAACTGGGTTCCCCCAGGAGAATGCGCAATGCCGTTGGGGGTACGCCAAATAAAAACGTGATTCACATTAAAAAATAAATAAATAAATGTAATCACTTTTTCAAACAGTACATTTATATTTTCCAACGGGGCTATACATTTGGGTGAGGTTTTTTGTCACCTGAGTAGCCTCGTTTCACTGCCAAAAATAAAATGAAACCATCTTGTGTTCAGCGAAATAACCACACAATGTCAAATACAAGTAGCCTAGTCAAATAATTAACATCCAATCACATTAACCGTTACTCTCTCACGGGAAACCTTCACTCTTGCGCAGACATTTAGAAACTAAACATGTTAATTTGAAAAATATACCACGGGAGTGTTTTGAGCGAGAATAAAGACGACTTTTGAGTAATAAGACATGTATAAAAGCAACAGATACCATTAATAAGAAGGGGCTAGAAGCGTCTTATATGATGAGCTACCGAGTGGCTAGGACAGGCAGGCCCTATATTATTGTGGAGGACTTAATTCTTCCTGGTGCCGCGGATATGGCTGGGACAATGCTGGAGGAAAAGCCAAAAACTATACAGCCAATTGCTTCATCAAACAACACTGTTTCACGACGCATCGGTGACATGGCAAGAGATGTTTTGAAACAATTACTGCTTCGCACACAAGCCAGTGAATTATATGCGTTACAGCTGGATGAGTCAACAGACGTGCCGGGCCTGGCACAGCTCCTGGTATATGTCCGTTACGTTTACGGGGGGTCAGTTCAGGAAGACATCCTCTTCTGCAAACCACTGGAAACCAGAACAACAGGAGAGGATATTTTTAAAGTACTGGACAGCTTTGTGACATCAAATGGTCAAGATGTTGGTATCTGTACAGATGGCGCAAAAGCCATGACAGGGAGACATAGTGGAGTGGTAACGCGCGTGCAAGAAGATGCTCCCGACACCACTTGGGTACACTGCAGCATCCACCGAGAGGCTCTTGCTGCCAAGGGAATGCCTGACAGCTTGAAAGACGTTTTGTACACTACAGTGAAAATGGTTAACTTTGTTAAAGCAAGGCCCCTGAACTCTCGTGTATTTTCTGCATTATGCATTGATGTGGGCAGCGACCATGTAACGCTTTTACAACATACAGAAGTGCGCTGGTTATCAAGAGGTAAAGTATTGACACGTTTTTTTGAACTGAGAGACGAGGCCTAACAGGAGCTTGTGTGCACACTTGGCACGTGTGTGTAGAGGGAGCAGTCGCAATGCAATTGATTGAGTGAGATACGGAGGGGAAAGGGAATTTAGGGAGAACTGTTTGATGCTTGGCTTGGTTTCTCTTTTGTTATGCTCCACAAATGCTCATGTGCAAATGGAAAACTAGAGTCAAAGCAAATTAACATTGTCTTCTAAATAGAACTCAGACCAAATACACTGAACAAATATATAAACGCAATATGCAACAATTTCAAAGATTTTATTGAGTTAAAGTTCATATAAAGAAATAAGTCAATGTAAATAAATGCATTCGGCCATAATCTATGTATTTCACATGACTGGGAATACACGTGACTCGTTTCAGGAAACTAGGTGTATTTCGCGGGTCAATACCATTTGAACGTAAACTTCTTTTTTTAATCAATGTGTTTTTTGGCAGAAATGCCATCTGAAACGTGAACTTTCATGTTCCTTAATAACAAACTTGTATGCCATCTGTAAGTACAAATAAAATGGTTAAATTAATAGCCTAGTTGGTTTCACCACAGAAAAGATAGCAACTTCCCAGACAGCCGTGATTGGCTGAGATAATAAGTGGGCTGGACATGCCGAGAGATGAGTTTGGATTGATCTGCCATATAGCACGTTTCTGTCTATTTGAGCTGGTCAGTATGTGTAGGTAATCCTGTCTAATGCAGCTTTTGTTTATGTATTGTGTAGTAGAACTGTCACGTCCTGACCCTAGTAAAATGTCATTTTCTATAGTAGAGTGGTCAGGGCGTGACAGGGGGTGTTTTTGTGTTTTTCTATGTTTTTCTATTTCTATGTTTGAGTTCTAGTTTATCTATTTCTATGTTGAGGTTTACAGCTGGTCCTCGTTGCCTCTAATTGGAGGTCATATTTAGTAGGTGTGTTTTTTCCTGTGGTTTGTGGGTGTTTTATATTTTAAGTAGTGTGTTTTTTCCCCTCTCTGCGTCATGGTTTGTTGTTTTCTGGTTACTTTAAGTATTTATGTATTGCATCACGTTTCACTATTAAATAAAGATGTGGAACTACGAAAACGCAGCATCTTGGTCCGATCCTTATAACAGCCGTGACAAGAACTGCATAAATGTTGCTCTCCACTTTCTGGAGGACCGAGTTTTGAAATCAGTGGAATTAGAGTATGATAGCTAAGGAGATGGAGAAAACACCTGTCTCCGGATTACATCTTCAAACTATGGGGCAACCATGGCATCTGTGACAGGGAGACGCGTCCACCAATTATGTATACTGGTAAGATAGTCTAGCTAGCTACATTTTCAGATATTACACATTTCTAATTTTGACAAAGTCATTTTCATTTCAAGTTAGTGTACTGTTAGCTAGCTAGCTAACGTCACGTGTATGTTCTTATTATTCATATCTCAGAGCCATTTGCTTTGCTAGTTATAGCCTAATTCTAGCTAGCTAACATTGAACCTGTTTGGTTAGCTACCGGCAGATTCATGCAGGGTAGTAAAGTCATGAGTTGGGATTATGGTTCATAGTTTACCTAGCTAGCTAGCTACATGTCTTAACAAAGACTCCATTATGCAAGTAACCATTTCAATAGAATGTTACTGCGACAACTGATGATAGACGTAGCTGGTAAATTTGCTCTGGCTATCTACTCCGATTTCAGTCACTCTCGTCTGAGTGTGCCAGAGCGCAGAATTCTCAACACCCGTTGAATATGGGCAGTGTCAGATAACATAAAAACAGCCTAACCAGCTCTGCTAGGGTGAGTAAAATGGTCAGTGAGCTGTTCTTTCATCTGGAAGTAGCTAGCAAGGTAGCCAATGGTTGCCAGTTAGCTTGGATGCTTGACTGCTGTTTTTAGGACAGAATGCTTGGCTCAACCCTTAAGGAGATGGGTGGGGCTAAAGCTTAAGAGGGTGTGAATGATGCCGAGTTGGTGTAGACAAAGAAGAGCTCTCCAGTAGGTACCAAAACATTCAAAGGCCATTTTCTCAAAAGTGAGGTTGCAAGTTTCTCAACTTTCAAAGCAGAATTACTTTCCCATTGTTCCTGAAATGCAGTGTATGATATACCATTTTGTAGGGACGTGTATCAGAAAACCAGTCAGTATCTGGTGTAAACACCATTTGCCTCTTGCAGTGTGACACATCTCCTTCACAAAGAGTTGATCAGGCTGTTGATTGTGGCCTGTGGAATGTTGTTCCACTCCTCTTTAATGGCTATGCGAAGTTGCTGGATATTGGTGGAAACTGGAACACACTGTCGTACGCGTGTCTGGTGGGTATGCAGGCCATGGAAGAACTGGGACATTTTCAGCTTCCAGGTATTGTGTACAGATCTGCCCTCTGAAGTCGGTTAGGACGCCGAACTACAGCCAGGTCAAGACCCTAGCGAGGACGACGAGCATGCAGATGAGCTTCCCTGAGACGGTTTCTGACCGTTTGTGCAGAAGTTCTTCGGCTGTGCAAACCCAGTTTCATCAGCTGTCCAGGTGGCTGTTCTCAGACGATCCCGCAGGTGAAGAAGCTTGACGTTGAGGTCCTGGGCTGGCATGGTTACACGTGGTCTGTGGCTGTGAGGCCGGTTGGATGTAATGCCAAATTATCTAAAATGACGTTGGAAGTGGCTAATAGTAGAGAAATGGACATTCAGTTATCTGGCATCATCTCTGGTGGACATTCCTGCAGTCAGCATGCCAATTGCATGCTCCCTCAACTTGACGTCTGTGGCGTTGTGACAAAATCGCACATTTTAGAGTGGCAAAAATTCCCTACTTTTGGTCAGTTAGGATCACCACTTTATTTTAAGAATGTGAAATGTCAGAATAATAGAAGAGAGAATGATTTATTTCAGCTTTAATTTTCCCAGTCAGAAGTTTCCATACACTCAATTAGTATTTGGTAGCATTGCCTTTAAATTGTTTAACTTGTGTCAAATGTTTCGGGAAGCCTTCCACAAGCTTCCCACAATAAGTTGGGTGAATTTTGACCCATTCCTCCTGACAGGGCTGGTGTATCTGAGTCAGGTTTGTAGGCCTCCTTGCTCGCACACGCTTTTTCAGTTCTGCCCACAGATTTTCTATAGGATTGAGGTCAAGGCTTTGTGATGGCCGCTCCAATACCATGACTTTGTTGCCCTTAAGCCAATTTGCCACAACTTTGGAAGTATGCTTGGAGTCATTGTCCATTTGGAAGACCCATTTGCGACCAAGCTTCAACTTCCTGACTGATGTCTTGAGATGTTGCTTCAGGTGTTTGGAAATGATGATGAGGTCTTAGCTGATTTCTTTTGATTTTCCCATGATGTCAAGCGAATATGCACTGAGTTTGAAGGTAGGTCTTGAAATACATCCACAGGTACATCTCCAATTGACTCAAATGATGTCAATTAACCTATCAGAAGCTTCTAAAGCCATGACATCATTTTCTGGAATTTTCCAAGCTGTTTAAAGGCACAGTCAACTTAGTGTATGTAAACTTCTGACCCACTGGAATTGTGATACAGTGAATTATAAGTGAAATAATCTGTCTGTAAACAATTGTTGGAAACATTACTTGCGTCATGCACAAAGTAGATGTCCTAACCGACTTGCCAAAACTATAGTTTGTTAACAAGAAATGTGTGGAGTGGTTGAAAAACGAGTTTTAATGACTCCAACCTAAGTGTATGTAAACTTCCGACTTCAACTGTAACTTGGCAAGTCCCCAGCACAAGGTGCACCTGTGTAATGATCATGCTGTTTAAATATCTTCTTGATATGCCACACCTGTCATGCTGTGTTGTCGTCTTAGTTCTGTATGTAGTGTTGTAGTGTCTCTTGTCGTGATGTTTGTTTTGTCCTATTTCTATTTATTTTTTATCCCAGCCACCGTTCCCGCAGGAGGCCTTTTGCCTCTTGGTAGGCCTTCAATAAGAATTTGTTATTGACTGACTTGCCTAGTTAAATAAAATAAATTACAACCTGTCAGGTAATTGGATTATCTTAGCAAAATAGGTTTTACAGTATTGGGGGGAAAAAAATGTAATCTCTTGTTAAAGATTGAGTTTTGATGTCCGTTTGAGTACTCATGACCATCCCTAGCATGTAACCGTACTCACTGTAGTGCCAACCACAGACACACACACAGCCTATAGTGCCAACCCCAACCATACTGTTCTGGCTCAGATCTCTTTCTTTACATTGTCCATTCCAGTAACTATGGTCCGTAAACAGGCTAACCCAACACAGCTTGGCTTGTTTTGGCCTGATAGGCTCAGTAGTGTGAAAAGGGTATCTGTCATAGCAGCTTATGGCTGTATAGAGCAGGGTTTACACAGCAGAGGGAGATAACAGGAGAGAGTCGTGTTGATGTTGTCTATCTGGGACAGAGACCATACTGCCAATACCCGTGTCTGGGACAGAGATCGACACGGCCAATGCCTGTGTCTGGGACAGAGATCCACACGGCCAAATCCAGTGTCTGGGACAGAGATCCACAGGGCCTATGACAATGTCTTGGACAGAGATCCACAGGACCAATAACAGTGCTTTACAGCTGCTCTCCTCACACTGCACTTTGGGCTCAGTTAGGGTCAGGTCACAATACAGACTTCAGTCATACATCTGGCATTCTGCAGTGAAGAGTAGGAGACAATATTGTTTCAAGGGAATCACATGGCAACGTACACAACTGCAGTATCGATAATGGTTGCTCTCCTGTCTTAGTTCAAAATAAAAGTCATAAAAGCAAGAATTGGCGAGGCTTCCGAATGCATGCGCTCAGGCACCACACACACACACACTCACTCTCTAGCGATGATAGTGTCCCTCTCTCCTTCTTTATGTAGGAGACTAGTGCAGTTCCTTATCTCTCTCTGGTGTCCTCCTGTACTTAATTCTCTGGCAGGCTTTATAAAAGGACTGTTCCTTCACTGCAACATACTTTAGCTACTGATAGAACTGATAAGCCATAGAGAGGCCAGCACCACCACAACCACAGAGTTTCTCACACTAGACAGTCATGCAGGGTCACTCACAGGTCAGAGGTCAGAGGCAGGGTTTTTTCTGGATCAAAAAGGGGCTTAGGTGGTTGGCGTGGCAGGGGGCATGGCAATGTGCACGGTTGGCCGTCAACACGGCTACATTTTTGAGAAAAAATTAGAGGCCCCCCATCTTGGAACTGTAGAGAAATGTTAACATTTTTAAGCCAATTTCCTGCAATTCTACAAATTTCTACATGAAGCTGATTTCATCCAATTGTACATATTTTGCCGTGCAGCTGAGATTTTTATTTTGCAGTTTTAAAGCAACTTTCCTGTGATTCTACATATTCTGCAATTGAGCTGAGAGAACATTTTACTAGTTTCCTGCAATTCTATAATTTTTTTCCCATGGATAATGCTGTGTTCTTTTGCTCAGACCTAATAACAAAATGAATATTACTAAATTCATTGTTTTTGGAATTTTCTATTCTCCCGACTGTCTAGCATTTATTTTGGTGTTAGTTCTCAAAGTTTATATTATCAAAAATATATTGGTCCATTATGGGTCCATTTTCTACATACTTTCTGTTTGTAGTCTATTAAGTTTACACTTAAAGGGTTTTTCCATCCCAAAAGTTAATAACAATATATTTATTTTTATTTTTTATTAACTGTTAGGACTTAAGCGACCCAAAAAAACACTTAGGCGGTCCGCCCAAGGATTACAATGGCAGAAAAATCTCTGAGAGGTCAGTGTGTGGCTACTTGGTTGACATTATTTTAGGAGGGTTTGTGTGTGTTCTTTTGGTCTCCATATCTTATCTCTCTCTCTTCCTTGTCCATACTACCCCTCTCTCCATGTTCCTGATTCCTTGTTCTCAGCAGCCTTAGTTGTATTTGCCATGGTGACTGCAGTTAGTTGTACTGTACAATACCAAATTCATATCCTGTTTATTGTCCACAGTATTTGTGCCGTTGAAGGTGGTCCTTGTATTTTAACGCAGGGGGAGGGAGAGAAGAGGAGATGCTTTCAACATTACCCAGCAGTACTTTAGTCAACCTCTTTTAAAGTGCTCTCCCAATTCAAAGTTGTGAAATAAGAGCCCTATGCTAGTTATGGATACAAAGGCTACTCTGTTCTCTCCAATTAACAAGATGGCTGGATATATTGGAAATGTGATTGACATGAGTTGAGAGTAACTCATATTTGAATTGCGTCCATGGTCAGGAAAAACTTGTCACTCAGAAAATGAAGATGATGAATATAATGTTGTTGTTGAGTAACTAAACCAATTAGATTGGTTATGTCACTACGAGCATAACAAGTGGCAATCAGATGTTTTCTTTCAATTAAAATGATTCATCAATTGTCCAATCCGATATCCAATTGTAACAGCTCCCCAGAAAATCAACCAATTAGATTGTTTGCCTCAGTGAGTGGCCTGTAAATGAGTTTGTTGTTGTCTCTAATGCGTCTGTCAATAGCTCTGTCAACCAGGTGTGTATTCTCTCAATGGTAAAATCATTCATATTACCTGCTACTTCTCCCTTGTTTTATATTCATTTCATTAAGTATATATTTTCATTATTAGTCATTATTTTCCTCAGAGCGTTTGACTGTATGTGTGAGTCAATGTTGTGTGTGTGAAACAGGATGTAGAAAAGGAGGATGAATGGGATTTGTGAAACAAAAAGGAGGGTGGAGTGAAGGATGTAGGCTAAACTCCTTCCCATCTAGTGAGCGCCTCACTGATGGAGGGGGTGAGAGGTGGGGGAGAGGTAGACAGAGAGAGGAAGGACTAGGCTGAAAAGGTTGCCAAGAACAAGCATATCTAGCAAATCCAAAAGAGGATAGTAGAGCTTAGACTTTAGAGGTTCATAAACCTCCTGGTACTTAAGGATGGCGAGATGAAAGCAGAGAGAGAGACCGAGCGAGAGAGAGAGAGAAATCGAGGGAGAGAGATGTGAATCTTGAGAAATGAGGTCAATACCAGTTAATCTGGAGGTGTGTGTCTGCGTGCGTGTGGTGGTGCGTTTGTTTCCTTGTGAGAGAGAGGGCACACACACTTTTAATGAGGATGGGCTGGCAGAGGCTCAGCAATATTATCCTTACCCCCTGCATACTCCCACCAACCAGCCTTGCTTCTCTATCTACCCAGACTGTAGAGCTTTGGATGAAATACCATTTCATGAAATGACCTTAAGTTTCTGCTAGTGTGGAGTAAGTGTATAGTAAGTGTATTAAAACTCCAATAACTCCATTAAAGTTCATTAGGTACTATAAAGTTAGCTCTCTGGAGACCTCAAGGCAAATAAGGAGGATATTTTAAAATGATCCTCATACATTTTTGTTATCTGACACAACTTTCTAACAGACCTTTCTATTTATCCCCTCCCACAGACATATCACAGCAGTGTTTGTTTCTCACTGTTTGCATATATGTGTGATGTCGTTGCTGTAGTTCGATACAGAGAAGATTAGCATTCCTGCAATATTATTCTGTTGAAATTGAATTTGATCTCTAAGAAATTAAGCTAGTTGATGACTTACTTTATATGTACATACTGTATTCTCCTCTGCTCATCCTACATAACTACTGCTGTACATACATTCCTTGTAGTAGTATTGTACAGTTAGAAACTTCCTGCACTTCTGGAGCTAGAAACACAAGCATTTCCCTGCACCTGCTTTAACATCTGCTGATCTGTGTACACAACAAATAAACATTGATTTCATTTATGGGTCTGCTATTGTCACAACTCCCATTAAAAACATGCAGTGGATGGACACACACACACACACACACACACACACACACACACACACACACACACACACACACACACACACACACACACACACACACACACACACACACACACACACACACACACACACACACACACACACAGTTAGATACATTTGTAACCTTGACAAGCTATTAGTTGTTCACTTACAGTATGAAAGCAGTGAAACAATTCTACCTTCTTACCTTTCCCTCCTCGCAAACCCCCTCTCTCTCTGTGGCACTGATAGTTACCATGGTAACAGTCAACGGGCTTGGAGTGGCTGCTGGCTGGCAGACATGCCAGTGTGCGGGTGGGTGGGTGGATGAGCAGTGGGTGCGCTGGCTCTTCAAGTCCCTCTCCCTCAGTCCAGAGAGTAAATATTAACTTAATGACAGAGTGGCCCCCTGGCACTCTGCTCCACAGACAGAAAGACATGCACCCACAGACAGACAGACCGTCAGTGAGACAGGTAATTAGTAGATAAGTGGTAGTGTGGGAAGACCTCGCCATGGCCCCATGTTCCACATGGCTGCACACATCACTGTTACCACGCTGGGTAGAGCTGCCTGGGTAGAGCCCCCCTTATTAACATGGAGCTGGGGCTCAGTCACATTACATAGCAATATAGGGTCGGTTTCTCAGACACACATTAGGCTTAGTCCTAGACTAAAATGCTCTTTCAATGGAGATTCTCCATTCAGTATGATTTTTGTTCAGGGCTTGGCTTAATCCGTGTTCAAGAAAACAGCGCCGTGTGTTCTAGAATTGTTCTGATCCACTGGGTGCACGTTGGGTAGAGCCCCACTCATCATCATATGGCTGGGTCTGACCACCACAGACGAGCTGCAACTTGCACATCAGAACAGTTCTAGGACACTATTTCTACGTGATCATCATGGAACGTTGATTTGAATGTGGATGTCCATTCTAGTCATTCTAAATGTTCTATAATGGAAACCCACTTTGACACAGGTCTTTATCCGCCCCATTGTGTTCCAGGACTGCACTCTCTTCTATTTCACCAGCGCTGCATATTCACAGATATTGTGTTTTTTCTAGGGAAAGGTTTTTGCGGCACTAAAATTAATCTGTGGGAGTCTGTCCAACCATAAATGTAAAACACTTAGCAGCCAGTCATTGAAATAAATAACGAGATCAATATCACTGTTATTAAAAACAACGCAAGGAAAATAATGGGTGTTTCCTGTTAAGTCAAATGGCGTCTTGTCATTGTTTTTGTTGTGTAATTAAAGAAAGAACTGTGGCCTGACAGTCGTTGGTTTGGAAGCCAGAGCTTTCATTTAGATGAACCTGCAGCCTAATTAAGACAGCCACTTCTCTCCTCTCTGCTAGCACTGTGCCAGTCTCTAATGGAAATGTGTGTGCATGCGTGGCCGTTTTCTCTCTGCTAGCACCGTGCCGGTCTCTAATGGCAATGTGTGTGCGTGCATGGCAGTGTGTGTGTGCGTGCGTGCATGGCCGTTGCCTCTCTGCTAGGAAGGAGCGCCAGTCTGTAATGGCTAGCCAGATGGATTTAAATGCAAACTAGAGTCTAATGAACTGATTTTACAAAAAGTGTCTAATAGGAATTTCCACACACCCAGACAGCACGCACACACACACACACACACACACACACACACACACACACACACACACACACACACACCGATGGGTTGGCAAACAGCTCACACACCATTCATTATGCATTGTTCTATTTTTCTATCGTCAGACTCTTAATTGCACTAGAACGATGGCTCCGAAGGGCCCAAAGGGTCCGGGTGTTAAACGGGAACAGGTGAGATGATGATTAAGAAGATGACAAGGGAGGAGTGAGGGATGTGTAGAGGATAGAGGGATGAACTGATAACACAGTTGATGGATAGAGTGCTCTGGTTGCAGGTGGTGTATATGACACAAGTAGGGCCCAGAGTTTTTCTTGATCATGTGACCTGAACAGGAAGAACTCTGTCCCCTAGTTAAACACAGGACCCTGATCTGATGTTCATTAAGAACTCAGTACCCTGTTCTGATGGTAATGAAGAACTCTGTCCCCTAGTTATAACATAGTACCCTGTTCTGATGGTAATGAAGAACTCTGTCCCCTAGTTATAACATAGTACCCTGTTCTGATGGTAATGAAGAACTCTGCCCCCTAGTTATAACATAGTACCCTGTTCTGATGGTAATGAAGAACTCTGCCCCCTAGTTATAACATAGTACCCTGTTCTGATGGTAATGAAGAACTCTGCCCCCTAGTTATAACATAGTACCCTGTTCTGATGGTAATGAAGAACTCTGTCGCCTAGTTATAACATAGTACCCTGTTCTGATGGTAATGAAGAACTCTGTCCCCTAGTTATAACATAGTACCCTGTTCTGATGGTAATGAAGAACTCTGCCCCCTAGTTATAACATAGTACCCTGTTCTGATGGTAATGAAGAACTCTGTCCCCTAGTTATAACATAGTACCCTGTTCTGATGGTAATGAAGAACTCTGCCCCCTAGTTATAACATAGTACCCTGTTCTGATGGTAATGAAGAACTCTGTCCCCTAGTTATAACATAGTACCCTGTTCTGATGGTAATGAAGAACTCTGCCCCCTAGTTATAACATAGTACCCTGTTCTGATGGTAATGAAGAACTCTGCCCCCTAGTTATAACATAGTACCCTGTTCTGATGGTAATGAAGAACTCTGCCCCCTAGTTATAACATAGTACCCTGTTCTGATGGTAATGAAGAACTCTGCCCCCTAGTTATAACATAGTACCCTGTTCTGATGGTAATGAAGAACTCTGTCCCCTAGTTATAACATAGTACCCTGTTCTGATGGTAATGAAGAACTCTGTCCCCTAGTTATAACATAGTACCCTGTTCTGATGGTAATGAAGAACTCTGTCCCCTAGTTATAACATAGTACCCTGTTCTGATGGTAATGAAGAACTCTGTCCCCTAGTTATAACATAGTACCCTGTTCTGATGGTAATGAAGAACTCTGCCCCCTAGTTATAACATAGTACCCTGTTCTGATGGTAATGAAGAACTCTGTCCCCTAGTTATAACATAGTACCCTGTTCTGATGGTAATGAAGAACTCTGTCCCCTAGTTATAACATAGTACCCTGTTCTGATGGTAATGAAGAACTCTGCCCCCTAGTTATAACATAGTACCCTGTTCTGATGGTAATGAAGAACTCTGCCCCCTAGTTATAACATAGTACCCTGTTCTGATGGTAATGAAGAACTCTGCCCCCTAGTTATAACATAGTACCCTGTTCTGATGGTAATGAAGAACTCTGCCCCCTAGTTATAACATAGTACCCTGTTCTGATGGTAATGAAGAACTCTGCCCCCTAGTTATAACATAGTACCCTGTTCTGATGGTAATGAAGAACTCTGCCCCCTAGTTATAACATAGTACCCTGTTCTGATGGTAATGAAGAACTCTGCCCCCTAGTTATAACATAGTACCCTGTTCTGATGGTAATGAAGAACTCTGCCCCCTAGTTATAACATAGTACCCTGTTCTGATGGTAATGAAGAACTCTGCACCCTAGTTATAACATAGTACCCTGTTCTGATGGTAATGAAGAACTCTGTCCCCTAGTTATAACATAGTACCCTGTTCTGATGGTAATGAAGAACTCTGCCCCCTAGTTATAACATAGTACCCTGTTCTGATGGTAATGAAGAACTCTGTCCCCTAGTTATAACATAGTGCCCTGTTCTGATGGTAATGAAGAACTCTGTCCCCTAGTTATAACATAGTACCCTGTTCTGATGGTAATGAAGAACTCTGCCCCCTAGTTATAACATAGTACCCTGTTCTGATGGTAATGAAGAACTCTGTCCCCTAGTTATAACATAGTACCCTGTTCTGATGGTAATGAAGAACTCTGTCCCCTAGTTATAACATAGTACCCTGTTCTGATGGTAATGAAGAACTCTGTCCCCTAGTTATAACATAGTACCCTGTTCTGATGGTAATGAAGAACTCTGTCCCCTAGTTATAACATAGTACCCTGTTCTGATGGTAATGAAGAACTCTGTCCCCTAGTTATAACATAGTACCCTGTTCTGATGGTAATGAAGAACTCTGTCCCCTAGTTATAACATAGTGCCCTGTTCTGATGGTAATGAAGAACTCTGTCCCCTAGTTATAACAGTGCGCTGGTCTGATGCTCATGAAACCTCCTAGCCCTAAGTATGTCATGGATTTTGAGTATATGGGGCTGAACAGTTCCTTTTGGATCGACTTTCAAATCAAGTCTGTATGTGTTCATCTGTCTGACGGTGTGTGTCCATCTGTTTTCCAGATGCTGGTGACCACCCCTGAGAAGTGGGACATGGTGGCCAGGAAGAGCGTTGGGGACGTGGTCCTGTCCCAGATTGTAAAGCTCCTCATCTTGGACGAGCACTGGTGCTCCCAACTTTAAAAAGTTAGTAGCACAAAATAAAATGCAGGAGCACCAGAAAAGTTACTTTTTTAATTGCTTGAGATAAAGCCGATATTGGAGATATATGAATCATATCTACTTTTGAAGCACATTCTGTGGCTAGAAACTATAACCCTTTAAAGACATTGTTTATTGTAAATGATTATATATATATTTTTAACATTACTTAAACGTAAACCTATCCAACAATAACCTATTAAAAGCAGTTCTGTAGCAATGAGGTTTGTGCAGTAGGCTATAAGCCCAATACATTATCACTGCATATTGGCTATGCTTGAATTGCCCTGCCAATGTTGTTCTTCTCAGATGATTTAAATTATATCTCAAAACGTATGGTTTATGATCACACCGGTAATAGATCAGTTGTTGTATTACTTGTGAGGCCCAGCTGAGTGAGCATACATTTTAATAACGTTTTTTTTTCTTCCACTGGACTGATGGTGCCTTCATCTGATGGTCAGTTTCAGCGGGGGGAGAGAGAGCGCAGTAGAGGGTCCGCCTCTCACCATCCCTCTGCTCTCCCTCCCTCCGCTGAGACTGACTGACCAAAAAGGGAACGTCTTCCAGCTGATGGTGAAACTCGAGTCTCATGCTCAAATTTATGTTACTCCTATGACCAGTGAAAGTGAAATATTCCTCCATATAAAAATAGACACAAGCCACTAATAATAACAATGCAAGCATTTCGATACACATTGCTACTCATTCATTGCAGCTGCCGTGCTGGTTGAAATGCCAGTGGAAGAAGGGAGAAGCTCATTTAATGGCGTATAAAAGTGTTCAATAAAAAGTGGTTACAGTGCTGAATAAAACTGTAAACGTGAACTCACTCATAAAAGCAGCAGCTCTTTGCTCTCTAGTCATTGTTTTAAAGTCTCACAGTATCAATTTTGCTGTGCATCGAGGAAACTGCAGACACGGTAATCTGAGCCATCCGATTGGCCAGCTGTAGGCCTGTAGGTGCACTTGATTTGCTCTCTGGGCTGGTGAGTAATGGCACTCGGAGGCAGCGGTACAGCGAAGCCTAATCATAACAATTATTCTGGGTGATTACACTGGTGCCCCCAAATAAAATTCCAGGTCACACAGGAAAATATTTTAGAGCATATGCGACCAAAATGGTCACACTTTAGAGCCCTGGTCCCAGCCCTTATCCTACCCTGTCCCCCCTGGTCCCACTGTCCCCTCTCACCACACTAGCCTGGCGGTCAGCCCAGGTCAGTCCCTCCCTCTATCATTACACCAGGCTCTCCTCACCATGGTGAACATTATGCACAAGGACATTCATATTATTATTAGTACAACACCGTCGTTCTCATTCAACCATGTCAGGTTTATGTCATTGTTAAAAATTGTAAGGATTTTGTCTAGTCTTTGTTTGTGGAGCTGTGTTTACCTCAGTCAGAGTCAGTGATTTAGCTTTAGTTAGCCTGTCTGTCTGTGGGCTGTGCTGCCTGTGCTATGTGTTTCTGTATCTGAGTGGGATGCCTGATTCACTCTTATGATGATTGACAGCGTCCTGTGCAGGAATCAGCCGGCCGTTTAGGATATTAGAGTGATTATGCAAATTTAGACAGTCTGGGAAATGGGAGCCATCGTTCCGGAGTGTCCCGCAACCGTGTACCATTGTGATGAGCTAGCGTCAGGTGTCAATCCCAGCCAGGGAGGAAATGAATAAATGGAGGGGGGATAGAGAGATGCATGGTAGGAATTTTCAGTCTCCTAGGTGACAAGAGGGATTGGAATGATATTTTTTTTTCCATTGGCAGACACACACACACACACACACACACACACACACACACACACACACACACACACACACACACCGATATACCAATATGAATGTTAAAATATTGATGACAGATATAAAAGTTGGAAATGAAAGAGAGGAGTGTTGAGAACAAAATGGAGAAAGAGACTGATCAGACAGGGGAGAGACTGAGAGGGAAGGATACTGAAAGGATATAGTGCTGCTTTTTATTTATTTATTTATTTTAGTGTGCCGTGACGTCGGGGACCTCTGGGTGGGTAAGGTTAACCGCCAGGTAATTGAAAAGCAGTCTGTACTTCTGACCGCTGTTGACTCCGTTCACAGCCTATTCATGTGCAGCTCTAGCTGCTATCGCTGGAGAAGGGCTGAGGGAGCGTCCTGGCCACACCCCTACCCAGAGGCTCTCCTAGACCACACACTGCAGCCTCTTTGTCTGTCTCTTCGCATTTGTCTAGGGTGTTAGAAATGCTTATAACACTTTAACTAGTATTTGTCAAGGAGCCTTGGGCTCTTATGAAGGCATATAACATGTCTTATAATGCATTATGGCTGTTCATTTGGCCTATACACAGGCAGGTGCTTCAGAGGCAGTGTTTTTAGTTTTTTTTTGCACATAAAATCCAAGATGGATCCAACCGTCCTGAGTCGCACAGCAGAAATGTCTTTCCTGTGTTTCTCCAGCCAGCGTTTGTAATTAAGGTGTTGTGCCGTACTGGAGCCAACATTCAACAGCACATTGGAAGGTGTCTTTAAGACACTGTGAATTATTGATTGGCGCACAGTAAGCAAGATTGTCGCCTCTGGAAGTACAAAAAGGAGTCACCTCATCAATAAATATGACGAGGTAGAGAGGAAACAACACGAGTTCTCGGAAGGAGAAGGACAGGGTCTTTAGTTCTCTGGTTTCCAAGAAGAGACAAGTCAGTCAGAGCACAGACAGCACTGCAGATACTGGGCTCTGTTGTAGAGCCTTCCAGGGAAGTCTTTGGGGGTCCAGAAAGCCTAAAGCTGTGGTCTGTGGTTGCTCTTCAAGTCTTCAGGTCTCAGCCACAGTCATAACCCACAAATCATATCTTATATATGATCATATCAATATTTTGGTTAACCATCAAAGTTGTGGTAACTTTGATCCAGAGCACACAGGAGTACATGGAACAACCAGACTTCAGAATGATGTGTGCTTCAGTGAGACGGTGAGGAAGGGTGATGATGTGTATCTTTATTGAGAAATGACAAGCTTAGATAGACCTATAAACCATTGGGTTCAGGCCCCAGTAGAGAAATCCACCATATCTTATTCTTTCTCAACCAAACCCACAAATATAGACACATAAGAAACCGGAGTATTTATGGTTCACTCTTTCTCCCTCCCAAAGATGTTCAGTCATTTTATTTTGAGAAGTTGACATACTTAGCCTCCATTCCTACCCACAATACACCAGGAGTTGAAGGACCCCAAACCCATTGCGCAGATACCCCCAACCCTAACTACAAACACGCACACTCACACACACACACACACACACACACACACACACACACACACACACACACACACACACACACACACACACACACACACACACACACACACACACACACACACACCCAACAAACTCTCTCACACACACACATACACATCCCTCCTGTCCAATTACTGCTACACCTGACAGGCTAGCCTAATTGTTAGTGTTTTCTGCTGGAGGAGCCACGGCTGGAGGAACCACGGCTGGAGGAACCACGGCTGGAGGAGCCACGGCTGGAGGAGCCACGGCTGGAGGAGCCACGGCTGGTGGAGCCACGGCTGGTGGAGCCACGGCTGGAGGAGCCACGGCTGGAGGAACCACGGCTGGTGGAACCACGGCTGGAGGAGCCACGGCTGGTGCTCCTGACACAGAAGGAACAGGGTGCTTAAGTTCACATCTTTTAACCTCATGAATATGGAAATCCCTGCCTCTAAATTAAGTCGAGGCTCTAAAGGATGTTTTATTTTCCTCCTTTCTCTTTATGTAAATATAGGATGATAACTGAAGCAGTTATCACGTGATGTTTTGCTTGTCAAAGTTTTGGTTTATTTGATTCGAATTTTCTCTCGTCGTCGGGGAGACTAACGCCAGACTTTGTGTTGCTCCGTAGATAAACTTAGGTTATTACCTGCATCACCGTTCATCACTGGAGGCATTCGTTTGGATGGCTCTTTGGTAAAGTATCATAGATGCAGAAGTGTGGAATACTGTATAATTAACTAATGCTGATAAGGTAATGTGTTGGTATTGCTGAAACATTGAATAGACTATCTGGGACAAAGCTCAGGGAAAGCAGCCGCCCTCTAGAGCCCATTAACAGTGAGAGTAATGGAGAAATGGTGTGCATAAGAAGCCCACTATCCACTCAACCAGGCTGACTGGGGCACTGTTAATGAACGTAATGTGTATCTACAGTATGGACCGCTTTGTACCGCTGGGCTGATACAGTGCTGTGTGTGTGTTAGGCTGATCCGGGCCAGGGCTATCGGCTGCCAGGGATTGGCTGGGCCCTATCTTGATAGTGGGTATAGACGGGTACTGCATCACATTAAAAGCCTTGCCAATCTTCCCTGTCACACTCACCACAGGAGGCAAGGAGATAGGCCTCTCACACTCTCTCTCTCCCTCGCTGCCTGCATCTATCTGTTCTCTCTCCCTCGCTGCTCTCAGTCTGCATCTATCTGTTCTCTCTCCCTCGCTGCTCGCTGCCTGCATCTATCTGTTCTCTCTCCCTCGCTGCACTCTGTCTGCATCTATCTGTTCTCTCTCCCTCGCTGCCTGCATCTATCTGTTCTCTCTCCCTCGCTGCTCTCTGCCTGCATCTATCTGTTCTCTCTCTTCCTCGCTGCTCTGTCTGCATCTATCTGTTCTCTCTCCCTCGCTGCTCTCTGTCTGCATCTATCTGTTCTCTCTCCCTCGCTGCCTGCATCTATCTGTTCTCTCTCCCTCGCTGCTCTGTCTGCATCTATCTGTTCTCTCTCCCTCGCTGCTCTCTGTCTGCATCTATCTGTTCTCTCTCCCTCGCTGCCTGCATCTATCTGTTCTCTCTCCCTCGCTGCACTCTGTCTGCATCTATCTGTTCTCTCTCCCTCGCTGCACTCTGTCTGCATCTATCTGTTCTCTCTCCCTCGCTGCTCTCAGTCTGCATCTATCTGTTCTCTCTCTTCCTCGCTGCTCTCAGTCTGCATCTATCTGTTCTCTCTCCCTCGCTGCTCTGTCTGCATCTATCTGTTCTCTCTCCCTCGCTGCTCTGTCTGCATCTATCTGTTCTCTCTCCCTCGCTGCCCTCTGTCTGCATCTATCTGTTCTCTCTCCCTCGCTGCTCTCAGTCTGCATCTATCTGTTCTCTCTCCCTCGCTGCTCTGTCTGCATCTATCTGTTCTCTCTCCCTCGCTGCTCTGTCTGCATCTATCTGTTCTCTCTCCCTCGCTGCTCTCAGTCTGCATCTCTCTGTTCTCTCTCTCCCTCGCTGCTCTCTGTCTGCATCTATCTGTTCTCTCTCCCTCGCTGCTCTGTCTGCATCTATCTGTTCTCTCTCCCTCGCTGCTCGCTGCCTGCATCTATCTGTTCTCTCTCCCTCGCTGCTCGCTGCCTGCATCTATCTGTTCTCTCTCCCTCGCTGCCCTCTGTCTGCATCTATCTGTTCTCTCTCCCTCGCTGCGCTCTGTCTGCATCTATCTGTTCTCTCTCCCTCGCTGCTCTGTCTGCATCTATCTGTTCTCTCTCCCTCGCTGCTCTCAGTCTGCATCTCTCTGTTCTCTCTCTTCCTCGCTGCTCTCAGTCTGCATCTATCTGTTCTCTCTCCCTCGCTGCTCGCTGCCTGCATCTATCTGTTCTCTCTCCCTCGCTGCTCGCTGCCTGCATCTATCTGTTCTCTCTCCCTCGCTGCCCTCTGTCTGCATCTATCTGTTCTCTCTCCCTCGCTGCACTCTGTCTGCATCTATCTGTTCTCTCTCCCTCGCTGCCCTCTGTCTGCATCTATCTGTTCTCTCTCCCTCGCTGCTCTCAGTCTGCATCTCTCTGTTCTCTCTCTTCCTCGCTGCTCTCAGTCTGCATCTATCTGTTCTCTCTCCCTCGCTGCTCTCTGTCTGCATCTATCTGTTCTCTCTCCCTCGCTGCTCTCTGTCTGCATCTATCTGTTCTCTCTCTCCCTCGCTTTCTCTCCCACACACACAGACACACCTACACTGTCTTTCTTGCTCTAAAGTGTATGCTTCTTGCATCCAGGTTTGATCCAAATCACCTACTGAAATCACTTTCGGATTGTGATGTCATCAGTGTGGGATGTTGTGGGACATTGCGGTAAGATGTCCATTCAGAGTATTTCATTATGCTGTGACCTTTGACCTCGGTGTGGGTTTATTCCAGGTGGAGTCGACCCAGAGTATGATCTGTATCCTGGGTCTGTCGGCCACGCTGCCCAACTACCTAGACGTGGCCTCCTTCCTCCACGTCAACCCCTACATCGGACTCTTCTACTTCGACAGCCGCTTCAGACCCGTGCCCCTCGGACAGAGCTTCGTAGGCATTAAGACCACCAACAAGGTGACCACAAACACACACACACAAACACACACTGCTAACACGCATCAAGCTGACCATACTGCCAGAACTCATGTGTCTTTAGCAGGGCCAGGAGGTTTGTTTTACCACGTTTTTCTGAATCATTTGACCTGGTTAAATGTAGGGGAAAGGGGATACTTAGTCAGTTGCACAACTGAATGCATTCAACCCGAAATGTGTCTTCTGCATTTAACCCAACCCCTCTGAATCACTCCCCCAGCTTTACTCCACCAGACTCACTCCCCCAGCTTTACTCCACCAGACTCACTCCCCCAGCTTTACTCCACCAGACTCACTCCCCCAGCTTGACCCCACCAGACTCACTCCCCCAGCTTTACTCCACCAGACTCACTCCCCCAGCTTTACTCCACCAGACTCACTCCCCCAGCTTTACTCCACCAGACTCACTCCCCCAGCTTTACTCCACCAGACTCACTCCCCCAGCTTTACTCCACCAGACTCACTCCCCCAGCTTTACTCCACCAGACTCACTCCCCCAGCTTTACTCCACCAGACTCACTCCCCCAGCTTTACTCCACCAGACTCACTCCCCCAGCTTTACTCCACCAGACTCACTCCCCCAGCTTTACTCCACCAGACTCACTCCCCCAGCTTCCAGAGTTGTGGATTCATCTGTTTCCACTCAGCCCCATCTGCACTGTGTGTTGAGTTCCCAGTCCAGCCTGCTGGTTCTGTCTGTATCCCCTTAACATACACCCACACATCTATGTGCACAACACGTACTCACACTTAGGCACACCACGAACGCACACACACACGTGTGTGTGTGTACACATTGTCTCACTCAAACACACACACAGTGCACAAGTAAATTAATCAACACACAGTTTGCCTGCAGTCAATAAAGGTTTTTAAAAGGATCTGAAATACTGTGCCAGGTTCTGGTATCTGAATTGGAAAATGTGGTTTGTGCATAATGTATTATGTGTGGTTTGTGCATAATGTGTTATGTGTGGTTTGTGCATAATGTATTATGTGTGGTTTGTGCATAATGTACTATGTGTGGTTTGTGCATAATGTATTATGTGTGGTTTGTGCATAATGTATTATGTCTGGTTTGTGCATAATGTATTATGTGTGGTTTGTGCACAATGTGTTATGTGTGGTTTGTACATAATGTATAATGTGTGGTTTGTGCACAATGTATTAAGTGTGGTTTGTGCATCATGTATTATGTGTGGTTTGTGCATAATGTATTATGTGTGGTTTGTGCATAATGTAGTATGTGTGGTTTGTGCATAATGTATTATGTGTGGTTTGTGCATAATGTATTATGTGTGGTTTGTGCACAATGTATTATGTGTGGTTTTTGTTTTCAGTCTCACAGTAGGTGAGTCTAGATGTGATGTCATCTTTCTGTCTGTGGGTCACAGCCCTGAAGCCAAAACTCTCCAATAGGGAGCATCTGTCTAGGCTCCATATTAAATTGTCAGAAGTGGCTGTGACATATATTAATTTAATCTGGGAGGGTGATGGATGGAATTGTCTGGATGAAGCCCCCTGGCCCTCCTGTGCTGGGGTTTCAGCCCGGCAGACGGAACTTTAATAAGCTCTCAAACCAGCGGTTACCGTGGACTCTTCCCTCCTCACAGCTCTGCACTGATAAAACAGCTTCAATAAATAACAGTTTGCTGCAGTGGTCTCTATGGGCCCACAGCGAGGGGATGGAAGAGACGCCAGGCTAGGCTATGCTGCTCAATCTGTGCTAACCCCTGCTTAATATAGGTAACCCTGCAGAAAAAGAGGTTTAACTTTAGGCTAATTAATAGAATAGACTATTTAGTGATATCACATCAACATATCACATTGTGGGTGTGGGTGGGTGTGTGTGTGCGCCGTGTGTGGCGTGTGATGTACAGCATCACATTAAGAGAATGTTTCACTTCATCTGGCGTTGCTGCCGCAAGTCATTTCCAAACCCCAGACATTCTGTAATTTCTTAAGTCACTGTGCTGAGGAGATGAAACTATCCAGCTAGGCCCTGCTGCTGCTGCTGCTGCTGCTGCTGCTGCTGCTGCTGCCTTCAACATGGCTGAATGGTGACACATTAGACTTGAAGAGAAAGAAGAGAAGTTTCAAGCTGACATTTCAAAATGTTTGCGCTTGTAATGCATCATAATGCATCATGTAAAATGTGCTACAACATATACAGCACGGATTTGGTGACTCTCCTGTCTCACAAACTCATTTGACTGCTGCTATTGGACAAACTGTAGTTATTGGAAAATACATTTGATTCCCCTCTGCCCGAAAATGAATGTAATATGATGATTATGACAATTCTTATTTTTAGTTAACGGTTATTGGCTGTAATTGTCCACTGTGATTATCTCCGCCCTACACACACACACTGCACCAATGGGTTGACATTGATCCTGTGCGTGAAATGTGAAATTAGACAGAGGGAGGGAAATCTATTTCTCTGTGTGTGTGTGTGTGTGTGTGTGTGTGTGTGTGTGCGTGCGTGCGTGCGTGCGTGCGTGCGTGAAAAATGATGTTGGGTAAACTGATCGGTGGGTGCCGTGGCATTATGATACATTACATGTGCAAAAACAAAATCTACAAAAATTGACAACGTGACCATTTCCATGACAATTAATTGTTATCCAAAATTCCATAACAGGAACAGCCCTGTGTGTGTGTGTGTGTGTGTGTGTGTGTGTGTGTGTGTGTGTGTGTGTGTGTGTGTGTGTGTGTGTGTGTGTGTGTGTGTGTGTGTGTGTGTGTGTGTGTGTGTGTGTGTGTGTAGTAGGGGTGTAACTGTGCCAGCTCAGCAGTGAGGGGTTAGACCGAGAACAGTGACAGAGAAGGGGATGACACTTCTGAGCTCTGCAGCAGAACAGGATTCAATGGTGGCTCATTATCTGTTCTGAGGAAACACACAGCCTTCAGGCCTGTACCCACACACGTACACATAGACACACACACACATGGATATTAACATGCTATCTCTCCCTTTCATATCTCCCCTCCCACTGTCTCTCATATTCTCTCTCTCCCTCCCTCACTCCTCTCTCTTGTCCCTTTATTGTGTTGGGGGGAGGCAGCGAGGAGGGGGGGGGGGGGTAGCGAGGGAGGGAGGGAGAGAGAGGAAGAGAGAGTCCTTTGCCTCCATCTCATAACTGTCTTGTATTTCTGTTATTGATTGTTTTGTCTGTGGTATTGACTGTTTTACAAGGGCAGTCTGAGTGTAATAGGAAAATTACAGCCCTTCTCTGTCCTTTAACAAAAGATTAAAATGGCACCATGACCTTCTGTTGTTATCATATAATACAGCAGGAGAGGAGAAGTATCTGCAGTCACAATGGAGCTTTAGTGTGGCAAGGAACAGCACTGTACAGTAGTGCTATTAGATGAAAGAGGAATGTTGTAGCGAACAGTATGGGCTGACCTCTACCTCTGTGTGTTTTGACCTTTGACCCCAGACTGACCTGTGTCTGTGTACTCTGTGTCTCCATTCCAGGTGATGGTGTTTGTCGATGCTCAAGACTGACCTCTCTCCGTCCTCTGTGTTTTTCCCTTTGACCCAGACTGATCCGTGTCTCTGTTCTCTGTGTGACCCAGGTGATGGTGTTTGTCCATGCTCGTAATGCCACGGTGAGGACAGCCATGGGGCTGATCGAGATGGCTAAGAACCGTGGAGAGTCTTCCTTCTTCCAGCCAGACCATTTACCTGACTACGGCCAGTGTGAGAAATTAGTAAGGAACATACTAATCACTATTCTTCTAGACAGTGTTGACTCAATTCAGTACACCAACCAATACAGTAGCTAAGCTGGAGACTGTTACTCCTTCCCCTATCTATCATGATAGTGTTTGAGTGTACTAAAGTTACTGTAGCTATTTTTTATTTCACCTTTATTTAACCAGGTAGGCTAGTTGAGAGCAAGTTCTCATTTACAACTACGACCTGGCCAAGATAAAGCATAGCAATTCGACACATACAACAACACAGAGTTACACCAGTTCCAACTGTTCTGCCTGCAGTTATGGAACCCCGACCTGTTCACCGGACGTGCTACCTGTCCCAGACCTGTTGTCCCAGACCTGCTGGAACCCTGACCTATTCACCGGACGTGCTACCTGTCCCAGACCTGCTGTTTTCAACTCTCTAGAGACAGCAGGAGCGGTAGAGATACTCTCAAAGATCGGCTATGAAAAAGCCAACTGACACTTACTCTTGTGTTACTGACTTGTTGCACCCTCGACAACTACTATGATTATTATTATTTGACAATGCTGGTCATTTATGAACATTTGTACATCTAGGCCATGTGCTGTTATAATCTCCACCCGGCACAGCCAGAAGAGGACTGGCCACCCCTCATAGCCTGGTTCCTCTCTAGGTTTCTTCCTAGGTTTTGGCCTTTCTAGGGAGTTTTTCCTAGCCACCGTGCTTCCACACCTGCATTGCTTGCTGTTTGGTGTTTTAGGCTGGGCTTCTGTACAGCACTTTGAGATATCAGCTGATGTAAGAAGGGCTATATAAATAAATTTGATTTGATTTGATTTACACATGGAATAAACAAAACATAGTCAATAATACAGTAGAAAAAATAAAACAAAAAGTCTATATACAGTGAGTGCAAATGAGGTAAGATAAGGGAGTTAAGGCAATAAATAGGCCATGGTGGCGAAGTAATAACCATTTAGCAATTAAACACTGGAATGGTAGCTGTGCAGGAGATGAATGTGCAAGTAGAGATACTGGGGTGCAAAGCAGCAAGATAAATAAATAAATACTGTATGGGGATGAGGTAGATAGATGGGCTGTTTACAGATGGGCTATGTACAGGTGCAATGATCTGTGAGCTGCACTGACAGCTGGTGCTTAGAGCTAGTTGCTATGGTGACCAGTGAACTGAGATAAGGCGGGGCTTTACCTAGCAGAGACTTGTAGATAACCTGTAGCCAGTGGGTTTGGCAACAAGTATGAAGCGAGGGCTAACCAACGAGAGCGTACAGGTCGCAGTGGTGGGTAGTGTATGGGGCTTTGGTGACAAAACAGATGGCACTGTGATAGACTGCATCCAATTTGTTGAGTAGAGTGTTGGAGGCTATTTTATAGATGACATCGCCGAAGACGAGGATCGGTAGGATGGTCAGTTTTACGAGGGTATGTTTGGCAGCATGAGTGAAGGATGCTTTGTTGCGATATAGGAAGCCGATTCTAGATTGAATTTTGGATTGGAGATGCTTAATGTGAGTCTGGAAGGAGAGTTTACAGTCTAACTAGACACCTAGGTATTTGTAGTTTTCCACGTATTCTAAGTCAGAGCCGTCTAGAGTAGTGATGCTGGACGGCCAGAAGTATACAGAATGGTGTCGTCTGCGTAGAAGTGGATCAGAGAATCACCAGCAGCAAGAGCGACATCATTGATGTACACAGAGAAGAGAGTCCGCCCTAGAATTGAACCCTGTGGCACCCCCATAGAGATTGCCAGAGGTCCGGGCAACAGGCCCTCCGATTTGACACACTAAACTCTATCAGAGAAGTAGTTGGTAAACCAGGCGAGGCAATCATTTGAGAAACCAAGGCTGTCGAGTCTGCCAGTAAGAATGTGGTGATTGACAAAGTAGAAAGTCTTGGCTAGGTCGATGAATACGGCTGCACAGGGATGTCTCTTATCGATGGTGGTCATGATGTCGTTTAGGACCTTGAGCGTGGCTGAGGTGCACCCATGACCAGCTCTGAAACCGGATTGCATAGCGGAGAAGGTACGGTGGGATTCGAAATGGTCGGTAATCTGTTTGTTAACTTGGCTTTCGAAAACCTTAGAAAGACAGGGTAGGATAGATATAGGTCTGTAGCAGTTTGGGTCTAGAGTGTCCCCACCTTTGAAGAGGGAGATGACTGCGGCAGCTTTCCAATCGTTGGGAATCTCAGACGATATGAAAGAGAGGTTGAACAGGCAAGTGATAGGGGTTGCAACAATTTCGACAAATAATTTTAGAAAGAGAGGGTCCAGATTGTCTAGCCCGGCTGATTTGTAGGGGTCCAGATTTTGCAGCTCTTTCAGAACATCAGCTATCTGGATTTGGGTGAAGGAGAAATGGTGGGGGCTTTGGCGGGTTGCTGTGGAGGGTGCCGGGCAGTTGACCGGGGTAGGGGTAGCCAGGTGGAAAGCATGGCCAGCCGTAGAGAAATGCTTATTCAAATTCTCAATTATAGTGGATTTATCGGTGGTAACAGTGTTTCCTAGCCTCAGAGCAGTGGGCAGCTGGGAGGAGGTGCTCTTATTCTCCATGGACTTTACAGTGTCCCAGAACTTTTTTGAGTTTGTACTACAGGATGCAAATTTCTGTTTGAAAAAGCTAGCCTTAGCTTTCCTAACTGCCTGTGTATATTTGTTCCTAACTTCCCTAAAAAGTTGCATATCACGGGGGCTAATCGATGCTAATGCAGAACGCGACAGGATGTTTTTGTGCTGGTCAAGGGCAGACAGGTCTGGAGTGAACCAAGGACTATATCTATTCCTAGTTCAACATTTTTTGAATGGGGCATGCTTATTTAAGATGGTGAGGAAGGCACTTTTAAAGAATAACCAGGCATCATCTACTGACAGGATGAGGTCAATGTCATTCCAGGATACCCCGGCCAGGTCGATTAGAAAGGCCTGCTCGCAGAAGTGTTTTAGGGAGCGTTTGACAGTGATGAGGGGTGGTTTCAAGACTGGTCATTCAACTGAGACTGCTCTTCTCTGTGTCACAGAGGCTCTCCGCACTGCTAAAGCTAACTCTCTTTCCTCTGCTCTCATCCTTCTAGACCTATCTGCTGCCTTTGATACTGTGAACCATCAGATCCTTCTCTCCACCCTCTCCAAGTTGGGCATCTCCGGCGCAGCTCACTCTTGGATTGCGTCCTACCTGACAGGTCGCTCCTACCAGGTGCATGGCGAGAATCTGTCGCCGCACCATGCGCTCTCACCACTGGTGTCCCCCAGGGCTCAGTTCTAGGCCCTCTCCTATTCTCGCTATACACCAAGTCACTTGGCTCTGTCATATCCTCACATGGTCTCTCCTATCATTGCTACGCAGACGACACACAATTAATCTTCTCCTTTCCCCCTTCTGATAACCAGGTGGCGAATCGCATCTCTGCATGTCTGGCAGACATATCAGTGTGGATGACGGATCACCACCTCAAGCTGAACCTCGGCAAGACGGAGCTGCTCTTCCTCCCGGGGAAGGACTGCCCATTCCATGATCTCGCCATCACGGTTGACAACTCCATTGTGTCCTCCTCCAAGAGTGCTAAGAGCCTTGGCGTGACCCTGGACAACACCCTGTCGTTCTCTGCTAACATCAAGGCGGTGACCCGATCCTGTAGGTTCATGCTCTACAACATTCGCAGAGTACGACCCTGCCTTACACAGGAAGCGGTGCAGGTCCTAATCCAGGCACTTGTCATCTCCCGTCTGGATTACTGCAACTCGCTGTTGGCTGGGCTCCCTGCCTGTGCCATTAAACCACTACAACTCATCCAGAACGCCGCAGCCCGTCTGGTGTTCAACCTTCCCAAGTTCTCTCACGTCA
Source organism: Salmo salar (assembly GCF_965601325.2). Lineage (NCBI taxonomy): Eukaryota > Metazoa > Chordata > Actinopteri > Salmoniformes > Salmonidae > Salmo > Salmo salar. The sequence goes on from NC_138292.1 coordinate 28,392,629, forward strand.
CCCCGCTCCTCCGCACACTCCACTGGCTTCCATTTGAAGCTCGCATCTGCTACAAGACCATGGTGCTTGCCTACGGAGCTGTGAGGGGAACGGCACCTCCGTACCTTCAGGCTCTGATCAGTCCCTTCACCCAAAGAAGGGCACTGCGTTCATCCACTTCTGGCCTGCTGGCCCCCCTACCTCTACGGAAGCACAGTTCCCGCTCAGCCCAGTCAAAACTGTTCGCTGCTCTGGCACCCCAATGGTGGAACAAGCTCCCTCACGACGCCAGGACAGCGGAGTCAATCACCACCTTCCAGAGACACCTGAAACCCCACCTCTTTAAGGAATACCTAGGATAGGATAAAGTAATCCTTCTAACCCCCCCCCCCCCAAAATAAATAAAAAAGATATAAAAAAGATATAGATGTACTATTGTAAAGTGGTTGTTCCACTGGATATCATAAGGTGAATGCACCAATTTGTAAGTTGCTCTGGTTAAGAGCGTCTGCTAAATGACGTAAATGTAAATGTCGTTTGGTCGCAGACCCATTACAAATGCAGGCAATGAGGCAGTGATCGCTGAGATCTTGATTGAAAACAGCAGAGGTGTATTTGGAGGGCGAGTTAGTTTGGATGATATCTATGAGGGTTCCCGTGTTTACGGATTTGGGGTTGTACCTGGTAGGTTCATTGATCATTTGTGTGAGATTGAGGGCATCAAGCTTAGATTGTAGGATGGCCGGGGTGTTAAGCATGTCCCAGTTTAGGTCACCTAGTAGCACTAGCTCAGAAGATAGATGGGGGGCAATCAATTCACATATGGTGTCGAGGGCACAGCTGGGGCAGAGGTTGTTCTATAGCAAGCGGCAACAGTGAGAGACTTGTTTCTGGAAAGGGGAATTTTTAGAAGTAGAAGCTTGAGTTGTTTGGGTACGGACTTGGATAGTAATACAGAACTCTGCAGGCTATCTTTGCAGTAGAATGCAACACCGCCCCCTTTGGCAGTTCTATCTTGGCGGAAAATGTTATAGTTAGGGATGGAGATTTCAGGGTTTTTGGTGGTTTTCCTAAGCCAGGATTGCGACGCGGCTAAGACATCCGGGTTGGCAGAGTGTGCTAAAGCAGTGAGTTAAACAAACTTAGGGAGTAGGCTTCTAATGTTGACATGCATGAAACCAAGGCTTTTACGGTTACAGAAGTCAACAAACGAGAGCACCTGGGGAGTTTGAGTGGAGCTAGTCACGGCAGGACCTGGATTAACCTCTACATCACCAGAGGAACAGAGGAGAAGGAGGATAAGGGTACGGCTGAAGGCTATACGAACTGGCCGTCTAGCACGTTCGGAACAGAGAGTAAAAGGAGCAGGTTTCTAGGCACGATAGCAAAGATTCAAGGCATAGTGTACAGACAAAGGTAAGGTAGGAAATGAGCACATTGGAGGTAAACCTAGGCATTGAGTAATGATGAGAGAGATATAGTCTCTAGAGACGTTTTAACCAGGTGATGTCATCGCATATGTAGGAAGTGGAACAACATGGTTGGTTAAGGCATATTGAGCAGGGCTAGAGGCTCTACAGTGAAATAAGATAGTAATCACTAACCAGGACGGTAATGGATGAGGCATATTGATATTAGAGAGAGGCATGCGTAGCCAAGTGAACATATGGGTCCAGTGAGTGGTTGGGCTGGCTGGGGACACGGTGATTCATTCAGTTAGCAGGCCGGTGCTAACAAGCTAGCAGTTAGTAGGCCGGGGCTAAACAAGCTAGCAGTTAGCAGACCGGGGCTAGCAAGCTAGCAGTTAGCAGACCGGGTTAGCAAGCAAGCAGTTAGCAGACTGGGGCAAGCAAGCAGTTAGCAGACCGGGGCAAGCAAGCTAGCAGTTAGCAGACCGGGGCTAGCAAGTTAGCAGAAGGGCCTTTGGGGGACGTCACGATGGAGGTAAGTCTGTTTTTGCCTCATTGTGCAGTGACGTCGATAGACCAGTCGTGGATTAGTAGGGTTCCAAGTAGCTCTAGGTAGCTAGCAGGCCGCGGTTAGCAGAATGGGCCTTCAGCGGACGTTGCGCCTGAGGGGACTGTTGGAATCCTCGGGCAGATTATGTCGGTATGCCAGTCGTAGAGGATTGCCGGGGTTCCGTGCCCCGTACCGGCAGTAGAATGGGTCCGGATTTTGTAGCCCAGGAGTGGGCTTCGGTGGTAGCACAGGAGCACTACCCGGGCTAGCTTCTTGGAAAGCCAAGATGGCTTTCTATGGACTCCAGTCTACTGGAGTGTGTACTAAAGTTACTGTAACTATGGACTCCAGCCAGACAATGGACCTGACTATGGCCAGTGTGAGAAATCAATAAGGAACATACGTTGGTGCAACGCCAGGGTTGTGGGTTCGAT